>NC_091021.1:36212500-36255000 GCF_041296385.1 Aphelocoma coerulescens
CGGCATGTTTTTCCTTTGCATGGTAGAAGTTAGAGGTGAAACACAATCATTTCAGTCTGGATCAGACTATCCTTTAGCAAAGTCCTAAGTCTAATTGACCCCCAGAATCGACTGACAAGGTTCATTCCTCTCCACTGCTGCCTAACTGGTTGTATGTACGCTGGGCATGCAGTACCTAAGTCAGATGCTGCTTTGTTATAATTAGGACAGCAAATTTTGTTTTCTGTTTGGTACTTGCTGTTACATATTGCATGTAATGTATGGCACTGTTAAGGGAAAAAAATTGGAGTCAAAGTGCCTGGAAAGTTAGGTCTGCTCTGTAGCACTGTGAGATTGTTGACATCTGCCGAGGTTGGAGAGCTCAGTAAGCAGGAAATGGGGTGTCACTCTGAGTGGTAGTTTACCATTATCCTGGCATCCTAATGAAGTGTCTGCAGTGCACAGAGCTTCTGGATGGCATCTTAACGCACGGCTAAGCAAAAGCACTTCTCTCCTTGTCACTGTCATCCATCTGCCTGCACCCTACTGTAGCCAATGGGATGGAACCATGCTACAATGTGCTATAAGCCATTTAGAGTTGCACATTGCATAATCAGTCCCATCAAATATGTAAAAAATGACTATTATTGGTTATTTCCCTCAAACTCTGGCACCTGGAGCTTGATACATTAAAGTTTAACTTTTCTAAATGCTGGTTTTTCCCATTAATTCCACATATATTTTTGTTAAATTGGAGTGAGTTGTGAACTCATTGTCTTGGGTCTTGCTAGTGGATCACAAAAGTTGTATGAATATTCATTGCAAATTCCACTTTATATCACATACGATGAATTTATCAATTGCCCAGATAGTGCGGTTTCGCACAATTCTCATTTTCTTTTGCGACAACTAATTCTGAGGCATGAATAAAAAGTAAATCAATTCGGATCGCAAATTGCTTATTTTCTTTATAGCTAATATTCGTTAGTTTCAACACTTCTTATAGATTTTTTTTTAAAACCAAGAAGATATTTTACAATATATCTGCAATAGAGGATTGCCACAGTGTACTGTGAGTGATTAAAATTGGGACTTTTATGTTGCATGCAGTAACATTAAAATATCCTGACATTAAAAGTGGTATGAATAAGTGATTTATATATTAATACATTAAAACCTGTGTATCTTAGCCAGCATGACTTCCAGAATATGAAGACTTACCAAATGAAAGCAGAGTTTTGGGCAGTTGATGTGTCTGGGGGGAAAAAAAAAAAAAAATTAAGCCAACAGAGTACTCCCTTTTAAGCAAGTTTTCATTCCCTGATAACACCGCAGCTATCAAGGACTGGGGTTAAGCATTGTGTGACAGAGCAAGCTTCTAAAATGGGCAAGAGCAAGATGAATTGGCTAAGTCGGGTGTTTATTTATACAAACAAGAGGGCAGAACATAATTTAGTTGCATCAGGAATTTTTCACAGACATTAAAACTATAGCAAACATAACAGCAGGGATGCTTGCACAGCAGCACAGTGGGGAAGCTCACAGAGCGTCTGCCCACACTCCGGCTGGCTGTAGCCAGCGCCATAAGTCTCACAATTTCATTAGCACTCGAAAATCCACCTAAACCACCCCGTTCTGATTAAAAAAAAAAATATATATATATAAAAGGAATGAAATAAACAACCCAAAAACTAAGCAAAAAAAGCCCCAGACAAGACCCGTCTTTCTCTCGGCAGCCGAATCAGTTGCGAATTGTTGGAAAAACTCTTGGCAGGCAGATTTTGCTGTAGCAACAGTGTGTGACGTTTTAACCACAGCAGAAATCGTAGCCAAAAAAACAGAACAAGGTGAGAAGAGCCTGTAAGAAAATCAGGGAAAACCATGCCTAAAAAAGCCAACAACAACAATCAATAGTTTGATATTTTATGCAGGATCATAAATCACTGTGTTTTTTTCAGCAGTTCAGCCGTGAGGCTTGAAAGCATAAAAAGAAACCATGGCTTGTGATAAAATTAGGCATTAATGTGAGGCATAAATGCCATTTAACATTAAACATGCACAAGCCACCAAAATTCCTGGGAAAAGGGAAATGGGTGCTATAGTAAAACCATACAAAGTAAATCGGACATGAATAATGCAGCAGGTCTGAGGAGGGTCACGGGTCAGACCCCAGTACCTTACAAAATAATGAATGCATGTCAGGTTAGAGACATCCATCCCTTCCTAGCCAACGTGAGCTATTGGAGATAAACCCTGGACTTCCTGTTCTGAAACAAAGTGGCTTGTTGTAAACATCTATGTCCATTTAAAATTAATGATTAAAAGAAAGATTCAGTGGGATTCGCTTAAGTATTCTTTATGGACACAAGTGCTAAAGGTTACTTTCTTCATTCATTTTTACCCAGCCACTGTTAATGTTAGAGACACGTCGTGTTTTCTTCTGTGCCCAAATGTTTATCCAAAGCTCATTTACAAAAGGGCTTATATAATAGTAAGAGGGGGTTTTTTCAATGCATTCTTCGTTTAGATATAAACAAGAGAGTATCTCCACGGTTTTGCTCTGTTAAAGGGAGCCAGCCCTATTTTTAAAGACGGTAACCCAAATTCTAAATATATTTTCTATGATTCTTTTACATGGCAAAACCATCTGTGATTCCCTTCAGAGTATCCTGATCTGCTGAAATTATCCCCTACGTCTCTCAAAACTTCCCCCCAAAAAATACATGAAGGATTAACTCTCCTCTCATTCTTTATTTTATATATGCCATTATGATGACTTTCCCTTCCAAAATTTTCATGGGGAAAAGAGGGTCTAACTTTCCAAAATGGTTGTTTTTTCTCCCTCAGATTTTCACCAATTTTTAAAATAAAAATAATATAATTAAAAACAATATTGTTTCCTTCCATCACAACTGCTCTGCTTCCTTTACTAGACTTAGGTGGAGAATTTAACAGCTGTTCAGAGTGTTTTCCTTCCTTTTCACCCTGCACTGCTGGGCTTCATGATACAGCACAGAGAAGGGGAATAACTTTTCCCCACCTATTTGTAAAAACCCATGTTTAAGGATTTCCTCCCTCCACTTGTGCATGGTACAGAAAAAAAACCTAAAAAAAAATAATTTCATTAAAAAGTCTTTCTACTCAGGGATCTGAAAGAGAAAAATTTCTAGGAATGTGGAACTGAAGGCTTTACAGAAATAAAGCGAATACATAGGTATTGCAAATGAAACATAAGATCTTGCATCTGATCTGTTAAATATTCCATCAACAAGGTCAAGAGTAAAGACAAGCCCAGCCACAAAAACTGAAGCGAGAGTAAGCTTTAATAAAAAAAATGAACAGTTTATCCTCTTCAGCTTCTCAAGTGGAAAAACAAATTCTTTTATACTAGAGAAAAATCAAGCGTGTATAGAGCATTTAAAAAAACCCACGGATATCAACCATTTTAATGAAAGAGTACCCAATATTTTCATGGAACTATAAAAGGGAGCAAGACTAAGTGTTATGGCAAAAAGCCTGGGCTCAGCAGCTTTGTGTGGGAAATGGTGAAATGTGACTGTGATTTATAATGAGAAAAGGTATCTACAACATACAATTTTCTACCTAGCTGCAAATAATAATTCATAGTGATGTCCCTTCCAGATAAAATACCTTTGCAATGTAGGACTCATGTGGTAAAATGATCATGATAAATGTCAGACCAGTGCAGGTAACGGCTTTACAAACCATTAAGATTAGCTGGCTCTTTTTTTTTGATGATAACAGTAACCATGCTGTGATTCTATGTGGTAATAATATCTCAGTACTGATAAATGCCAGAGCCAGGCAGAGGTGTTTATCATTCCCAGTTCAGAAATGCTGACTAAAGTTACCACATGTTGCCTGTTTTTTTCTTCTTTTACAATAGAATAACAATTAACAAATAGACCAACGCACAGCATAATTTTATGCAAAATTTCTATGGTTTTTGTGCTTTATTGCCTACCTAAATATCCCTATGTTCCAATACTGATGACTTTGGTACAGCAAGCCCTAAAACAAAGCTTTCTACCCTTGCCATTCTCTCAATAAATAATTTTCTTATAAATTAATATGGGGGGGGGTTTATTTTATTTCTTTTACAAATACACATCACAAAGAATTGCAGCCTCTGTAAGCAGCAGAGAGTGTAGGGATGTGGTTCCCTATCTGGTATCTGTGTTAATCAGCCCAGAGCAAAACCACTTCCATCAAGAGAACACGATAAAGTCTTACTGTACAACACTTCCTTGTAAATACTCTGCAACAAAGAGTGAGCCCTTCCTTCCACTGAGCTTGTCCCTGCCTCAGTGTCTTAGTTCCACTCAAGCCCATTGAATTCTCAGAAAAAAAAAAAACAAAAACAACCCTAACCAGAATTAAAGATTAAACTGCTTGAGAATCTTTGTTTGCAAAGTTGCAGTAGAGGCAAGGCAGCCCCAATATAAATATAACTAATCTGGTGAGATCATAGCATGTTTTGTCACAGCGTGTCCAGAGAAGGGCAATGGAGCTGGGGAAGGGTCTGGGGTGCAGGTCTGGTGGGGAGCAGCTGAGGGAGCTGGATGAGTTTAGCTGGAGAGAAGGAGACTCCAGGAGGGACCTTAGTCCCTCTCTGCAACAAGCTGGCAGGAGGTTGTGGCAAGGTAGAGGTCAGTCTCTTCTCCCAGGTAACAAGTCACAGACTGAAAGGAAATGGCCTCAAGTAGTGCCAGGAGAGGTTTAAGTTGTGTATTAGGGAAAATTTCTTCATTAAAGGGATTGCTAAGCATTAGAACAGGCTGTCCAGAGCAGTGGTTGAGTCACCATCCCTGGAGGGATTTAAAAGCCATGTGGATGTGGCACTCGAGGACATGGTTTAGTCCTGGACTTGGCAGTGCTGTGTTAAAGGCTGGACTCGATGATCTTGGAGGACTTTTCCGAACTAAATGATTCTGTAATTTTATTTACGCACACCAAGCAGCACAAATAAAAAGCTCAGAGAATTTGCACCCCCTTCCTATAATAAATTAACTCCTGCAAATTTCGTATCATTTTCATTTGTAGCTTCAGACCTATTTCCACTGGACAGTTCACCCATAGAACAAAAACAAACAGTAGTATCAGCTTGTGGCAGGAAACATGAAGGGATGACTGCAAGACTGGAGGAGGTTGTGCTTCTCAGAAGTTAAGGGCTTTTGTAGGTCAAACCAGAAAAAGAAATACACAGAAAGTGTGCTCTTCATTTTTGTTTAACTTCATTTTCACTATTGTCAATTGCTTGACTTCCTACAGAATAAATCCATAAGAAAGTTTGGGGTTTTTTTTACTGGAAAATACCTATGCACTGACTCCTTTGAGCTCTTTGTCTTCCATTTCTATATGATTGTTAAAATTAAAAACTATTTCAATATAAACATCTATGTCTGTAGGCGTGAAGTATTAAACTCAACAGGAATTAGCAATACATGCTGAGGAAGAATATTATCCTAGTAATTTTAATTTTTAAATTAAGCTTGATTGCAGGAAAATTTTAGCTTGAAATTTTTTTTGGTGAAACCTTTAAATCAAGTCACTAATCACCACGTATGCTTATGCAGCACCTACTGCAACTGGGATTTAATCCTGATTGAGATCTCTGAGTGTTAGGGTAATATGAATATTAAAGAGGAACATATATGAAGAATGATAGGTGATAATTAAATCATAGATGATAAGATCAGAAAAGTGTTCTCAGGTTATCTAGGGCATGTAACATGCAAGATGTTTTCCCTACGTCAGACCTACTGGTACCTTATCTAATCTGTTCCTAAATGAAAGCACAGTTGTACATGACTTTGCTTTAGTTGCAACATCTTAGAAAAATCGGTGAAAGTATCAGCCAAATCTTCCCCACAAAACTATGAATCATGGTAAAACAGGAAGGTATACCTTAACAGAAAGGATAGAAATGTTCTTATCACCTCAAAGGAGAGATTAAAGCCCTTAGAGATACATTCTTTTTTACTAATTCTTTACTACTAATTGTAGGTTTGAAATAAAATCTTTTTCCTGCAGAAATTCCAGTTGTGGGGTGTTGCAGGTATGAGAAAATAGCTACAGTGGAATGGTTTCTCAAAATAATTGTTTACCAGTAAGGACTACTAAAAAAAATAGCAAATCTTTTCATATTTCCAAACATGATGGGGTGTTAGGGACAGCAATTCATGAATATACTGGACGTAATCATGATGAGAATAAAAGGACAACAAGGATTACTTGGGAAGTTCATCCATCATAGAAGCTGCACCATTGGAAAAACATAAATTCAAAAGAGGGTTCCATTTAAGATGTGGGTCTCTTACTTCTTGGAGGTATTTTATCTAAGGAGGATGGTTGAGCAGTCTAATAAAAGAAATTAAATGTAAAAAAATATTTTTCTATGAACCAGAAAATGGTTTCTTGAGATTAACAGAGAATTTTTAATCTTTGTAAACTACTCTTGTTCTCTGTTAAGGTGAAAGAAGGTATGAAGTATTCTGGTTTTAACCACATATTCACTATGACTTTTCTTGTAAGGTACCAGCTACAGCACTGTGCAAAGTAATGTCCTAATTTGGCACTCACGTGGTTATTTTCTCTTTTTTTTTCCTTAGAAATCCAGGACAATGCCACTCGCATCAAATGCATAAGGAGCCTGGTAAAGAAGCTCCCTAGACCCAACTATGACACGATGAAAATCCTTTTTGAGCACCTACAGAAGTAAGTAGAACCATGGTACTGAAGGATCAATAATTTTAAAAGGAATCGGTATGTGGTGTCCTAATCCTACTGGAAGTGTCACCCAAAACACCAAAGGTAATTACATTCTTTGGCAAAACTGAGCACGATTTATGGTATCTATGAATATCCTATTCCTGCACAAGAAATCAGGATGTCTAAGCAAAATCCCAAATTTTTCCTCTAGTAGAAAGCAGGACAATCCAATGCAGTCAAAAACATTGGGATTAACATGTTACAGGTGCATTGAATTGGGCAAATGCAACATATTCCAGATTGCATTCACCCAGTTTGATTGAATCTCTCCAGTAGTGGCCTTTTGGATGATCATGTTTTCAACACTGTTGTTCAACCACCTGTACTGATCTTGTGCTATGTTGAGGTCAGAAATTACCTCACTCAAAAAAACACACAATGTGCTCTTGTCCCTCACAAGGAGCTTGTGACAACACAGAGCATCTAAGAAACTCTGAGGAGAGATTGGGAAGTGCATCTTTGCTCTCCTAATGTTGCTGAGATACCACAGAGGCAGAAAAACGACCCTGTGAGGTTCCCCCTTATCATTCCCCTGTGGTTTCCACACTCACTGAGCTGTGTTCACAAGAGATGTCAACCCAAAAAATCAACCCAGAGTCTCACGTTCACCTCAGGTTTTCTTCTTGTGCTTCATGGCATTAACAGTAAGAGCATAGCCAGCTCACATGGCTCACTCAGACACCCACTGCAGCTGTTTGACATGCAGGATGACCAGGGAGACCTCAGGATAGGGATATGTGAAGGGCAGAGTCCTGTGATCCTGTTCCTCCTTGCTGTTGGCACTACCCGTGCCATTTTCTACAGTGATTTTTCAGCCAAACTACTCCTAAAACTGAAGAGACATCAGGATCTGGGCCCCATCAAGGCACAGAGGAGTATTTCATCCCAGGAATGGTATACTGACCCCAGTGAGGGAGTGATAAAGGCTCCAAATCAAAGACCACTCTGAGCTTATAATGAATGATGCCTTTATAGTGGTCATTTCTTGGCATGTGCATGTAAGAGATGTAGATCCTTTATCTTGTTTTGCAGCTTCCAGCTGAAATGGCAAAATGAAGTCCATACAGTTGTGGGAATGTCCCCATTTCATTAAGCATGGAAGGATTTTAAGCAGTCCATAAAATGACTGAGTTTGGCCTTGCAGAAAAACAGTTTTCTGTGTGTTCATTTGATGTACTGTGTGCACACATTCTCTCCTTCAGCAGGTTATCTAGAGAAGGACGATAATTTATTACTGTCAATGGAAGAATAATAAGGGAAATTATTTCCTGGGAAGATCCTGAGTGCAAGAAGTGGGTACACGCTGTCAGCACAGATATGCCATATACAAAATTTACTGCGCTCTGTGTGGCATTGATCTTAACCTGACAAAGTTTTGTTGCCATGTCTTAGGGGAGAGATATCAGGTATACATAATAAGTCTTTGATCTCATAGTTAAATCACTTGATTGAGGCTCAGGAGACGTGGGTTCAGTTCTTGGCTTTGACCGGATGTTCTGGGTGACCTTGGGTAAATCATTTAATCTCCCTGTGCCTTGGTTCCTTGTTTACAAAATGATGATAATACTTCCTTTGTCTGGCTTGGCTTTTTAGAGCATAATCTATTTGGGACAGCAATTGTTTCCTGCTGTGGATGTGTAGAATAACGGGCAAAACTGGACTGACACTGGTGGCTTTTTGGAGAAAAAGAAAATAAAAGGAAAAATAAAACCACTAAAATATGGGAAATAAAATACCAATAGTTCATAATGCAGAGGTACACCAAGGCAACACAGTGGCACAGAGTGATGGAAGGCAGGAAGATGTGACGGTGGGGCCATTTGGGGGTTTGAGCATTAGGGAAGTAATTGTCTGAGTCTCTCTGAAGAAGGTCAGTCATCTTCTCTGCCTCAAACACATCCTCAGGAAAAGATAGGGCTATTCCATAAGCTTTGCTCCACTGGTATGGAAGCGACAGTAGAATAGATATTGAAAGCACAAAAAATCCCTCAAACAAGTAAAACATGTGTGTTCTCTTGAACTTGAGGATGTTAAAGGCAGGGGTCACTCTGAATGACCTCATGGCTCCATAAACAAGAATGAAGTAGTGTACTTACATTTTCAGTAATGATGTGATGCTTATATTATGCAAATATGGACAATGTGCATTTGTTTGAATCAGTCTAGGAAACACGACTAGTTTGCGGAGGTTACAAAATGTAGAATTATATTAATTTTAGGGACAGTCTTCAGAGGAGGGGTGCCAATGTCCCCTTTGATCACAGGCCTTTCTCAGGGCAAATCACAGGAGTTTCAGAAGTTTCTGATTAGTTGGAAAAATAACTAAACTGGCTTTATTTGCAGCATATTACTGCAGTTTCTATATTTATTGGTAGAGATGGCTGTTCCTGTCCTGTGTTGAACTAGTTTTAAGGGGGTTCTGATGGGGAGAAGATGAAGGATTGCAGCTATGCTGTTTCCATGGCATTCCCCTCTTTCTCCTACCCTTCTATTCCTTTCTTTCCTGTCAGATGGGCAGAACAGGGCCATACAGACCTGAACCATGGGGCTGTTTAAGCCTGTGACTTCTATACAGCACGTGAGAGCATCTGCCTCACTGACACAGCATGAGAATCCAACCTTTGCTTTATCCTAAGCCATTCTGCAGCAATCCAGCCTGCAGGAGCAGGTCCAGATCAAGCAGAAATAACAATGAGAAGTGCACTTCAGAAGGGTCCTCCTTAGAAATCCAGACAAAGCAGGTGATGAGAGAGTCTGTGAGAAAGGCCTGGCAGCAGGGACTAACACCCGTGCCATATATCTCTCTTAAACCAAGCTCTGTGAAGCTGCAAGAAGTCATAGTGCAGTGTATGAAGCCCACAGGAGGTGGATTAAAAGCAAAGCTTGGGGCTGCAGTACCTGTTCTTTTAAGTTTTTTGTGTTTGATGGGAAAAACCACAACCCACTGATGTCCCTGTTCATCTTTCCATGGAATCTCTTCTACTTAAAAGCAGAATAGACAAAATATTGGGCTGAACAGACATATCACATAGCTTGTCAGTCTAATTCCATAAGGAATTGTTCTATTAGGACTCATTCTGAAAATAATTGAGCACAACTACTGTTAGGCTATTCATGCTTCTTCCCAAAGATGAGAAAACCAAACAAATAGACTTTACAAAGGGAAGAAACAAACCCAACCTAAGGAGGGATTTTCCCAAATAAAGGTCTACAGAAAACAGCCTGTTCTACTTGAACAGGTTTAGAAATATTTGCTTGCTCTTTAGACAATATTTGTTCAGCCTATATATTGCTGTCCCATACACCAGTTCCACAGATCTCCTCTCTTTCCTCTTCCTTACTCTCATGTAACTTTTACTCCCAAACAAAGTGAGCTAATCACAGGTACCAGATAAAACTGATGCACCTTTCTGGTCCTATATTTTGGGTGCACACAGGATATCAAATGATGCAGAGACCTTGACTCCCTGCACAAACACGAGCTAAGCACAACCAAATCCCTGTCTGAGAAACCATTATTTGTACCCAGTAATTTACTCAAACAATTGTAATGCAAGTGAGGCAGAGGGAGAATTTCACTCTTTATAGTATTTTATGAACTGTTTTCACCACAGCACCTTGAGGTAGCTGTTACACAGCCATTGGGAAACCAAGGCACGAGAAGTTTGAATGACTTAAAGTCTAGGCATAAGCCAGCAATACAATCTAAAAACCTGGAGGGGATTTTTTATTTGCACAGACACTTCTCCAGTGGCCACAAAACTTCTCTTTTCTCCCTTATGCAAAATGCAGCAGGGAAGAGGAACACCCTGGCTGGGTCCTCAGCACTGCGCTCTGAGCTGGCGAGGGCGGACGCCGCTCTGCTCCAGAAGCTGTGTGCCTGCATTATACAGCACTGTGCCTGAGCTAATAAGCTGTGCTTATTAATGTTAAATTAATGAATCTCAGCCTGCTCTGCTTATTAGGTTGAGCTCCGTGCCACCACAAGGCAGCTCTGCAACTCCCAGACCTGAGCTGTGTCACATCTGACCAGGCTGGAGCACAGGGCAGCCAAGCTCCAGTCTGGCTGTACCCATCCGTGTGGACACCCCTGCAAGGGGATGTATTAGAGAGAAAAACCCTCTCTTTGCTCCTGATTTCCCTGCACGAAGGCAGGATAATGTGTGTTATTTACAAAACTATAAAAGGGATGTTGAAATAATTAAACAGGAAGGCAGGGGCCAGCCCGATGCTCCCATCCCTCTCCCTTACGTGGAAAGCGCGGAACCCAGATGCCCAACTGTGGAAGATATTCTTCCAGCAGCAGCATCTGCCTCCTTGGCAGGCACTTCAGGCAGGTTGTCTGGGGAGCTCTGCAGTTGCCTCTTGGTTTATCACGTGGATCTGTTAATGTGCCCTATCTGGCTGCCTTGTCCAGGCAGGAGCTGGTTTCTTTTAATTCACCTTTGAATCCAAGAAACTCCCTTTATTTTGCTCCATTTTTCCCATACTCTACATAGCATGGCTAGGGATTCTCAGATGTCATCCAGGCTTTCTGCCCTTACAGAGGGAGAATGATGATTTTCTTCCTGATTGCCTTCCTCCTCTGACCAAATTCTTCATTCTTACTACTGATTGTTTGCATCAATTTCACTGGAAATATGCTCCTCATCAAGAGTAGAACTGTTTATCTAAGACAAACCCACTGATATTAATATATTATCTAACAAAAGTCATAGGTATTCATCTTCAGCTATTTTGACAAACCAACCAAACTTCCCCCATGTTCATAGGTTTGTGAACAGGAAAAAACATCCAACCTTGACAAACGGGGGGGATGAACAGTCCCCCCACCTCAAACCTCACAACTTGTGGCAGCTACATTCTGAAGAGCAAAGGTTTTTGCAAACTATATACAGCTAAACAGACTTGTTTCTACCTATTAAAAAAAAGAAAATGAGCAAAGCCATGCAAAGCCAGCAGCCCACAGTAGCCTGCACACCAGGACACAATGACAATGTGATGACAAGTCCAGCAGCAGTACCCAGAATTCCGAGGGAAAACCAGAAAATGAAGTTAAAGTACAGCATGTAGTAGTGCTAAGCAGGGGATGTCTGCAAACTTGTTTTTTTTTCTCCAAAGTTGGTGGAGTAAAGATGTAGCAAACATATGTGATTTTCACTTGCTAAACTACGTGTCATATCAGCAGTTTTCGGGCAGGCTCATGTATTAAATGTAGGCTCAAGGGAACCCTTTTCTGACACAGCAAAAGAACAGATTACACTAAGAACTGTGCAGGTTTTCTATTAAGAAAAATAATATAATAATAAAGGTTAAAGCTACTGAAAACTAAAAACAATTCCCAGAATGGAAGGACTATTTAAAAAAATTCTATTTGGGAAACCTCAGTGGATCTGTGGAAGACCTACAACCCAAAATGTGGAACGAACACTTAAGTTTTCCCTCAGGAAAAATGCTCAAATTCAGGGAGATGCAGAAGCCCTTAAATGAAAGCACAAGAAAGACTATTTGTGGAAATTATTTCCTGAATCAAGACCTTTCTTTATAATCAGGCAACTCATAAGCAGCTTTTGGTTTTCAGCCACAGGACAGCAGCAGGGAGAAAAGTTTAGCTGTGCTCCTACAAGCTTTGGGAACAGCTACTGGAAATGTGAGGAGAAGAAATATCCTCTTGCACCAGGGCAGTAAGTAGGTGGACTGACCAGTTACATAAAAGACTCAGGTATCCCTGACTGACATTTTAAGTTTTATATGAAACCATTTAATCGTCTCTTAACTTGAGAAGGGCAAATATATATTGAGATGTGCTTTTGCACACGTGCTTTTCTCAGTTTCAGCTATGGAAGAGTTTTACAAAGGAGCTGGAGCAATGCCAACACTCATCCCCTTTACCACAGCTTCCCGGGGCTCATTTTGGGGGAAGGAGAAGAATTAAACCTTTTTTCTCTCTGTTGAACACACGACAGTCTACTAAACTCACCCTTTAGAAGTTAGTGGACACAAGAAAATGAGCACCAGGCACAAGTGTGCACAGGACAGGCAGAAAACCCCCAGTCTCTCAGAAACATCTTTGTGCATTTTGATGTTGTACTTTTTGGGGTTATGGTGACCTGCTACCAAGTGTTTTGCAGTCATGCCAAATCCTGCTTTTTGAGGAATAAGAAAGTTTACAAAGTTTAGTTATTCCCCAAAGAATACCTTACAGCTTAGTGCTTTTAAAGAGAAGAACAATGAGTAATTAAAACCACATTTTCACCCCTTGCTTCCATCTACTTCCTATTTCCACCACTGTATTTAAAAATATAAACCCTGATTTTCATAACAGTCAGGCAAATAATTGCACTCAGTACTCTTCAATGCTACCAAGTACTGAACTGGTGTATCAGCAAATAACAGAATGATAAAAATAATTAACATAGTTTTAATTTAAATATTTATGACACAGTTGACTCTGTGGCTGCACGGCACCATTGTGCTGAGTGCAGTACACAAATCCTGATAGATAGAGGCCCTGTTTCCAAGAGCTCCTATTGTTCATCCCACATTACTCAATATCAAACAATCTCAAAAAAGCTTTTCAAACATTAATTAAATCTCCTAACTTCCTTTTCAGGTCAGTAAGTTTTATTATCCTAGTTGTGTAGATAAAGAAAGTGAGGAATGGAGAGGGTAAGGCACTTTCCCACCACGACGCAGCCAACACTTCTCACTTCCACTCTTTGTTTGCTCCCCAGTCCCCCAGCCGAGCCCCCCAAGGCTTTGAAGGCTCATCCATGTGCTGTGGGTGTACGTGTGCATCTGGCCAGCACATCCCAGGGAGGGCTGGTTACTGCTAAGGACTCTTCAGTTAATCAGGACCACGTGAGAATCTTGCTTCTGGTTTGCACTCGCATAAGCTTTAGCAAAATATCACCGGCGGACTTAATTTATGTGATTTTGTAACCTCTTAATATTGGTTGGGGTTAGTGTTCCTTCCAGCAGAAATGGTTTTTTGTTGGCCAAAATTAGGACTGCTCAATTCATTACCATGGATCTTTTTTTCTTTTGCTGTTTGGGGAGATTGGGACCTAACACACAAATCTCCACGACCAGGTCATCAAAGGGTAAATTGCAATGCTTTTCATTTTTGTGCCTAAAGATATGTGATTTTTCTCGGAATTAAGGTTGTGAAATAAATAATTTGCTTGAAGTTTCTCAGATATTCATTGGAACTTAAAAAACAAAACAAAACAAAACAAAAAAAGGCTTTAAGGCCAAAATGTCAGCTCTCTGTGCAAAATAATTAATATAACACAATAGGATCTATTCTACTATTGATTGAAAGGGAATTTATGCAGGTAATTCATTAAGGCTAGTGAGAGTTTGGCATGTAAATCCCCCAGCACTTTGGTGGGAAAACAGACCCTGATTTTTTTTTTTTTCAATAAACTATAAAATATATCCTTTTCAGTGGCAAATATATGAAAAGCAAAAGCAAATATCTGAACAACTAGGGCCATGGATGGCCCTGCTCTGTGAGGGTTCTGGAATGACATTAGATCAAATCCTTTTTCACACACTGCGAAAGATGCAACAATCATTTCAATCACCATGTTAAGAGAATCAATACGATTTTTCCTTCCAGAGAATGGTACTTTACATTGCAATATTTACAGGTTATCACCTTCATACATCTCTTTTTGTGGTCAAGTGCATGATTACTACTTCTGACAGGGTATTGGCCATTTTCTTATGAAGATCTACAAATTCTTGTAAATGAAAACCAATCTGGGGGGGAAAAAAAAAAGTAAAGAGCAAATCTGTGGACTGGAATGCACCCTACTTGTAATGGGAACAAAAAGCTGGCAATGAAATATAAACCTAAATCATAGCAGAATGACCTACTTTAAGGCATTTGCCAAAGAGACAGTGTTTTAGACAGCTCCTCTGAAGTAGCGTCTTTATGTCTATGCCATCTGCAGATTTATTATTGTGCTTTAGAAAAAAAAAAAAAAAAAAAAAAAAAAGGAAAGAAAAACCTACAGTATGCCTGAACAAAACTGAGCTTCATCTATAGAAAGATTCCAGTACTGTGGGCACCACACCCACACCTACTGATGTGGTCCAAGTTTTTTCTTTAGAGGCACCTAATTAAGAAACCCTGACTCATTTACATGGATACGTTTGATCTAAATTACACTCCAAACCACACCAAATTAGGAGCATCTGTGAATGCGAAGTGTTTGTTCCCAGTGCCTGGTAGAACAGGGCCAGTTCTGGACGGCACATGTTCAAGTGACGAAAAATATTTCAGATGTAACATACTTCTGAGACCCACTTTTCCACTAATAATTCATAATAAGTTAAACCAGTATCTCTGCTTCAGCAATTATTTCGGGCTGGGGAAAAAATGTCATTTTACTTTTTAAAGGAGGGGTAGGGGAAAAGGGGGAGTGGGCAGCCACCTAGTTTGGTTGTTGTCCCTTATAAGGGGCATTAACAAAACCATTAGCTGCTATTTAATCTGCGCAGTGCATGTATGTATTATCAGATACACTTTACTCCTAAAGCCTGGACCGAAGGAAAATATCCATGAATGATTGGTTGTTGTTCAGTAACAAGACCTTCTGCCTTGGTGAATGGTCTTCCCTCATTAATCAGTTTTCCAGAGGAGTCCTGGTGGAGGGCAGGGTCTCAGACCAAAGAGGCAGCACCCTACAGAACATTAACATGAAAAATTTAAGACCACCAGATTTGAGAGTGATATTTCCCTTTCCAGGCTGCATTGCTGGTGGCTGACTGTGCCTGCTTGCAGCCCAGAAATCCTTTCTGTACAAAAACGGGTCCTGTGGCAATTAGGAAACTTTTATCCCACTTTCCCATCTCCCACTAAGAGCAACAGGGGGGCTGCAGAAGCCACTGGTTGCTGCTTTGCCGCCTTACTGACAAACTGAATAAAAAATAGCCTTAATCTCACTCTAAGCAGCCCAGGAACCGAGGAGTGTAAATCCGAATTCCACGCTGGGTTTGCAGTTCCCAGCCCACTGGTGCAATTTGGCACAACCTTCGGATTTGGCCCATAGTGTTTGGCAGCCACCTTTTATTCTTCCCATCTTTTGTACTTTGTGAATAGTCCAAGTTACATAATGCCAGTGACAATTTGTTTATGGCGAGCATTGGAGTCACTGTTTTATGATTACATTCAAACTTTAAGCCACATTTTGACATCTAAGGATCATCTTGCATTCTCGTGTACTCTATACAATGAAGGTTTGTGTTCCAGTAAGGAGGGGGGGAGAGGAACTTTATAAATAACATGACTCCTTTTGTCTGAAGAGATTTTAATACATTTGTCTGATCTACTGTTTTTGCAGTAGCTAGAATATCATTTGAATATATTAATATTTTCAGCAACTGTGCTGAGGGAGCCCAGTTAATAACTTATGCATGGGTGTATAGATACACTTCAGACAGAGGTAGTTTTCAGCCCTTATGTTGGTAATACTTAGAAAAACACAATGAAAGAGCCTGTTCTTTCCTCCTCTTTGTTGTGGGCATGCATTGTGATGGTATGGAGCCAGTGTTCTTTCTGTTGTCTACACAGCCTGGATTCAATAAGCAGTTATATATGCATATTATGACAATGTGGTCAAGGAAACCAGATTTTTTTACTATACCTTCATGTGCCTGTACAGTATAAAATCTGGTATTTATTTTTCTTGTCCTCATTCAATATGTTAAAAAAATCATAATTTGATACAGGTTATGTTCACTTTATAATTAAAATTATAGAGTTAGATGAAAATACAGCAAGATGTTGCTGAATGGAAAATATTTATCTTTTCGTACATTACGCATTATGGTGCTATGTAAAACCATAAATCTGTGAAGCAGCTCTCTCCAGCCAACTTGCCTCCTCCCCTGGTCCACAAGATGCAACCAGTTACCTCCTCTAAGCTGAGGCTTCTACACCCACCTCAGCCCTGACATTAGACAGTACTGCCACATCCTCTCCAGAGCTTTGCTGTGGTCTTCCAAAAGAAGACCCCTTGCCATGGAGATAAGCCAAGAAAAAGGAATTCAGAAAAGTTCTGTAATTTTTACAGCTCCTTCTGTAGCTGTCCTAGCACCTTCATGGGAAAAGCACAAACTTTTTGCACCATGTTCTCTGTGTCAGCACTAGACTCAGGCTCCCCAGACCACCTCAGGATAGCACTTCATCCATCTGGAAACTGTTCTCACCTCCCAGATCATTGCCATCCGCACTGCCAAGTGCAGGCCTTCACCAAACACCATCAGCAGTCACCATACACTAGCAGGGTAGGGCATATGGGACAGCCCTGTAGCATATGGAAGCTTTCCAGTAAGTAAAGTTTACTGGGAACATCAGTTTGCCTTGTTCAAACTCTCAATCCAGAGAGGATTTCCACAGGGCTGTGGCAGCAGTAGTAGCAGGCAACTTTAACCACCTCAGACAACCCAGATTGTTTCCATGTCTGGATAAGAGGCTCAGAAAAGCGTCATCGGAAGAAGGAGTTTTCATTCCTTCCGAACATCTACCCCATGGAAGTCACTGCAGCTGCTCTGGACTCAGAGTCAACCCTGAGACTGCTATCACAGAGCAAATTTCAGGTCTTGTTGAACACATTTTGGGTCTCACCTGGACACTATGGTGAGGAGCTGCTTAACCTTTCCAGGTTACATAGTAGGAGTTTTCCTTTACTTCTCATATTAAATTACCCTTATCCTGCTCTGCATCCTCAAACTGCAATATGTGCTTGCTAGAGAGGCTCTTTCTAAGCTTGTAAATCCATTTACAACCATTCACTCCAGGTCAGACATTTTCTGCTGGAGGGGCAGCACCTACAGAGAAGTGTCCTGTGTGAGTTGCCCCAAGACTGATAAGCAGGCCTTGCTATCAACAGCAAGATTGTCCCTGTTGTTCCTAAATCCTTCAATCTCTGTCAAACATGGTTTGGGTTAGGAGGTCTAAGAGAGTCGTGTACGTTCTCTCACCAGTTTTTTTAACTGTGGATTTTGATCAGGGTCAGACAGAAGCAGATATCAGCAATTCTGGTCACTTGAAACTTCAAAAATGAAAGAACTACAACTACTGAGAGAGGTAGGGTTGACTGTGTAGAGAATAAAGACTTTGTAAAGTATCTAAGGCAGTTAGACCAGAGTCATCTGAGACCAGTACATGTGTGAATGGGCATTTGACTTTAAAGGAACTAATGAGAAAATCCAAAGCTAGTTTAAAGCCAGGAAATATTGCAGAACTTGCAGTACTACAAAGGGTGCTTCTTAGAAATACACAATATATGGAAAATCCTCTACTCCAGGCAGTCCCTGCATTTAGTGCAGCGGACTAAACACATGCACAAAAAAATAAACATCAAGCTAAGGTGAGCGGACAAGACAGACAAAGTGTAAGTAGAAAAGACAATGCTGACATAGTAAATTCATTGCTCAAGGGCGAGTAAAATGTAAATAAGTTTAAAGAAATCAAAGACTCGTGGCACATACTCACTAGTGCGTTTAAGAGCTGCGTTCATCCTACTCGTGCTCAGTATCAGGGCTGAAACAATCGTGGTGCTGGGAGGCATGTTAAAGCATCTTTCAAATCTGATACAAATGCAGTGCATGTATATTGCAGTCTCAGCTTGTGGAGAGCTCAGAACTGAACCTGGAAGAGGAGGAATCCTGGTTGAGGTCAGATCCCATAGAAAATCTTCTCTGTTGGGTAGATCGCTGCAAAAAGACTTTCATTTTAAACAACAAGATGATGATAATATGGGATACAAAAAATCGAGATGTTGTGTTGGGGACAGTTAAGAGGCCAACATTTCAATTTTATTCATTATTTGAAAAAGACTTGAAACAAAATAATTTATGAAGTAATTGCAATGGTTTGATTTGATATTTTTAAAGGTCTTTTCCAAACTAAATGATTCAGTGATTCTATGATATAAAAATTCACAGAAAAGGAAAACTTTGGTGAGAGTTCGTTCCCTTACTTTTGTGGAATTCTCTGCCACATTCTAAGTCAAAAGTTACTGGTTTCCTGAACTGAATAACTAATTCATGATACTGGACAAAACCAATGTGTTGTTAGTGAAACTGTGTTTTTCATGGTCTGCTCTAGACTCAGAAGTAAAGATGAATTTCTGAGCAGGTTGTCTACAGCTCAACATCCCAGGATGAAATTCCAGTCAATTGCCCCTTCTGGGCTCTAAGTCAGAAAGTAAACCTGTCATATCCAAGGCTGAGTTATTTGCTGTCAACTGGATTATAGCACACAAAGGCTGTAATTGAAGGCTGCAAGAGGTTATAGATTGAACATAGTCAACAGCAGTAATTCCACTTAGTAAAAGTAGATATCATCCAAAATGAGAAAAGTTAAGCTCATATAAGGTGAAATTCTGACTCCATTGTGGCTTCCAGTTGCTGGGATTTTTGTCAGTGATTTTCAGAGTAATCAAAATTTCACTCGCTGCCCAGAGAGAGATGCTGCAAAGGGTGTGATGAAGTGAAAGTTAAAATAACTCTTAACCTGGGGCTTCCAAATACATTTTCTGAGCAGAGCCTGCTGTCTAACTCAGTGTTTTCATGATGTAGCAATGCAGACAGCACTTCAGGGGACCAAGGGGATAAAACTGTGCTAGTGGAGTACAGCTGGGATGTGCAACAAGAGCCACCCTGCTGTAAATGCTGAGGCTCCCATTGTTCAGCACCCTGTGGGACATGGGGAACTGGACTACGTAGGCACAGTAGTGTGCAGTTTGTGAGAAGCAGTTTCAGAAAGTTGTAACATCACTGAATACCAGTGGCAGTGCTGACACCTTCCACCCGAGGCCCTCCTTTGAAGGACAGGTAGAGATTACTGCAAGAGGGAGTGTAGAAGTGTCTGACAGTTGCACTAATTTTACTGGGAGCAGGAGGATTAAATTGTAATACAGAGTCTCATCATCTTTCTACCTTTCATACCAGTAAATATGAACCTTGATGTGCCTCTGGGAAGAAGGGTCTCCTGTGTGCTTTCCATATCCCTCCTGCTTTGGGTGTGCTGCACAGAGCAGCTCCTCTCGCTGAGTTACAAACCAGAACTGGTGGCTCTGCTTTTTTGCCACATACTTTCTGTTTGTCCATCATTAAGCACATCAAAGCCTCAGTGTCCCCATCAGAAAACAATGCTGTTAATAACATTAATCCACCTTTATTAAGAGCCTTTAGCTCTATGGAAGAGTACCAAATATCATTAAGACAAAGACGAGGATAATAAGGAAATGTGTTTTTTCCCTTGCTGACCTAGTTTCTAACCTCACTTTAAAATCTTCCCTCGATTTTAATTATGCTTAATCTAAAGCTAAGCTCACAAATCTAGCAAACTTAAGGGCTGCTTTTAAGTGAATTTTCTCGCCTGTCAGAGTTCCTCAAGCTTTCTGCACTACAGTCAGGAGTTTATTTCCAGCCCAGGCGCAGAGTTGGGGCATTTCTCTGCCAGCACGGTGACTGTCAGACTTGGGAGCTCAGGCACCACCTTGCTCCACTCAAGCCTGGGCACCAGAGCATTCTTCACAGAACAATTGCAGTCCTTTTCTCATCAGCCATAGCCAGAGGCAGCAATAAGGGTGAAGGATATCTATCATGAAAAGTCCAGTGTCAATGTGTTCCCCCAATTTATTTACTGACCTTCAATGCAACAGCCATACTCCTGACCCTCATGAGATGAAGCCTAAGGGGAAATGGCACTGAGCACCAATTCCATATCCTGTTGTTCTGTGGTCTAAATTAAGTGCTAATTAATTACCACTGGCATCTTTGGCATTGCCTGTCAAATTGGATTTAGGATATCATTTCGCTGTTTAAACAAATAGCCCTACATCTAAAGCTAAAATCCCAAGTGTCAGCATTTTCTTTACTTTTACATTTTTATTTTAAAATCCAGTGAGTATGTTCATGGATTTTGCAGGTAGAATTCGAATAAAAGAAACAGGAATTGATATTGTCAATTTTGATTAATAGTCCCTCATTAATAAACATCCTGTTATTCAGTTTCCACCTGCAGTTGCTGATGTTGCCTGGAATCAATTAACTCATATAATTTGATTTATTTTACAAAGACATTTTTGGATGTGCTGTGCTGATGATAAAGGTTCTATATTTACAATTCGTGATTTAAGCGAGATTGTTACTAACTGCTTTTTATTTTTAATGTTACAAGAAAATTTAGCTTTGGGCATTCTTGAACAAAAATATTTAAGCAATTTAAAAAGTTAAAGCTTTATTTATTTAAAACTATCTGTTGTCTTCTGAACCACACAGGCCACAAAAGCATACAAATCCAGGACTATGACAGGTTGGTCTTCACAATAAGCTAGTTGTTCTGGAGAAAAAATATACCAGAAATAGAATTAAAAATAAATTAAAAAAAAAATAAAAATCAAGCACAGCAGAAGTTACACCACCAGCCAAAAATACATTTAAGGCATTAAGGTGGTCTACCTCTGCCTGAACACATATTATTCTATGTAGTTTCACACTGCCTTTATCACTCTACTGTCCAAACACCTCAAAGAAGTGCATCAGCATCTGCCCAGCATCTGTCACAGGGGGTTTTGCTCTCTGAGGCTTGTGCTCCCAGTGCCCATGTGGCTTTTTAGCAGGGGTTGGCTCTTGTTTGGGCTGTATTTGCTGCTACAGGGCTGCTAAAGCAGGCAAAAATGAATGCCTTGTGCACAGAGCTGCAGCCAGAGGAGTCCAGGATGCTCCTTGAGGAAGTTCATGGCCTTCATCTGACTCCTACCAAGTGGCTGTGCCCAAACAGGCAAACTGCAGGCACAACAGCAACACAAACTAGCCAGTTCTGTCCTCTTAAGAGCACCAGTCAGAACCAGTTTGCATTCACACATGAAAAATTAAAACCCAAGCCAAACTGGGAGGACAGAATGCTGGCTGTCAGTAAATGGAAGAACGCAGCAGGTCACCCAGTTAGATCAATTTTCCAAAAGGGAGACCTGCCAGATTTTATGGGAAGACTTTGAATCCATGTCTTTGATATAATTTGGCTTGGGGGAGTGGGACCTGAGCCTTTGCCCACACCTGGGTGGAGCCACAATGTGGTGATGAGCTCCTGCCCTTGTTGTCCATGCACCAGTGTGCTCCTCCTGCCTTTGGAGCTTTTATGACTCAGGAGATGTCAAGAAAAACAAACAATGCCAAGGCTGAAGTGCAGATAAACTGTTACCCCTCTCAGAGCTCCTCAGTGGAGCAGAGCACCTCCCCTTGTAGAGAAGAACAAGCAGGACTTCTAAGCACTTTCCTGAACGAAGCCCCTGTAGAGGCTGCAGTATCTTTAGATATCAGAATGTGTTTTTACATGCTGTCTTCAGCCACCCAGGAGATAAAGTCTTTCTCCACTAGACAGACACTCTGTGAGGTGACGTGTGTGCAAAGTCAAGAGCCCACATGCTCTTCTGCGGGGTCTTCCTATGGGGAGCAAAGTTCACCCATTGCTGAGCAGATTTTATTTTTAACTTCTCTCGTATTTAACCAGGCTAAGCCAGAGTAAATGCCTTTCTTCAGCTTTTCACAGCCTATTCAGCCAACTGTGAAGCAATGTTCGGAGTTAGTTTAGTTATTATTTTCATTTAGGGCCAGGCTCCAAGGCAGTTCATCCAGGGAAGGGCTCGTGCTGTGAGATATGCGGGGGATCCCCTGAGGAAGCCCATTCTCCACCGGGTCCCTGTCAGCTGTCCAGGTGCTATATATAGCCACCCAATGGTCACATTTAAAGGCTAGTCTGTGGAGGAAGACAGCATCAAGTGCTCGTTCTTGTATCCCAGAGCGACTGAAGAGAAGGGATTTTTCCCAAAGAGCTGTAACACAAACCCACAGCTGCAGAGCACAGGAAGCCTATGGAGTTTCTGTAGGCCAGGAGCCATTGAGGCTATTTTCAGCAAAAGCAAGCTCTTAAGTATGTCTGAACTATTTCTGACCCCTCTTGTAACATATCATACGCCATGACCTGGTTTCTCTATTACCAGCCTAGCTATTGTTTCAAATTCTACCTACGGAACAAACAGGGATTTAAAATACCTTCATGTTTTACACAGCCAGATAGACACAAGCAGCTTAAAACTGTATTAGTGCTCTGTGACCCCCAAATTGTGCTTATTTGTTGCAGAGGAAACCACATGGCCCATTTGGAAAAGGAGAGGCATTGTAGTGTTTTGGAGCTCCTCTATAAGCAGAAGCCTCAGGTCACAGTACCATACTCACCAAACTCCCTGTTCCCATCACAGGGTACAGATCTCACAAGCTGAGGACTCCACTGATGATGTTTGCATTTGCTTGGCTTCCTCAGCTGGTGAATACCACTGTAATGCACCTGAGAAATCACCCATAAAGCCAGGACATAGATAATAATGAGGTTTAGTCAGCATTCATGAAATACCATGAATCTGAATTTAATGCTAAATTTTAAATTTATCTATGTAGCAGTGCAAGGAATTGAACTGTTTACACAAATAGAGTTTGTGGCATCAGGGGCTCCCTTACCACCAGTTACCTCCATAAGTTTCTCAGTTAATGCACAGTAATGCACAGGCCCTGCACTCTTCCTCCACAATGGGGGTATTTTGGTTTCTCTCCTAAGCTGGTGTATCTAGCTGGATATGGATACCTCTGCAAGGTTTTGATCTGTTATAGGACCTCTGGTTTTGTTTATGCTTTAAGGGGATTCTCAAAGCTGCAGTTCACTTGACTCTTTAGTATCAAAATCCACTCAAGTTCTTCCCAAAAAGCAATGACTACAGCTGAACTGAAATAAACTGACGACAGAAAATTACGTTGCTGGGATATGTTGTATATCAGGAAAGTGTGTAATAGGCCTTAAATGAAAAGGAAATATGTTGAGAAAAAACCTGATAGTTTAGGTTATCTGTGCATCATGTTGTAGCTGTGGTTCCTTCCTAACACTGAAAAACCCATCTGCAAAAGCCCTGCGAAAATGTGCTTATACACACACAGACATTATCACTTCCTAGGACAGTACGTTTTATTACCAGGTTATTTTCCAGTACATTTGGCACAGTTAAGGTAAGTATATTAACTTTACTTCCAAATAAAGAAAACAAAGTTGTACTGAATGTCTCAGCCACTGTCAATGAGTTAAGAACTGACAGGAGGTCCAAGTAATCAACCCTGTCTACAGCACTGAGCTTTCCCCTGGGACACCTCCTCTGATCACACAATGTATCTGACTGGCATGGATGTAGAATTGCTTTCAATAAAGATTTTATTTCAAGGTTGGATGATTCCTTCCCAAATGTCTTGTCACTAAAGCAAAGTATGTAATACCTGTTATTTTTTAACTCCTGTGAACAAGCATTTGGGAAGGAGAGGAGCATAAAATGTTGAGCTGGAAGCTGTTCATCATAAGAGACAAATTTTAACACGTTCAAATTGATTGGGAGCTCTGCAATACCAAAAGTCAGAAAGCTGCTGCATAAAACCTGGCCTGTACCAGTGCAGTGAAGAGGCCTGTTAACAGAATTATTGTTGGGGAGAGCTGAAGGCAGCTGAGCCCTTCCCAGGGCCAAGTCCTTAAGCTACAACATTACATTTGCATATGCCTGAGTATAGATAGGAGAGAGACATTGGCAAATTTGAGGATAACTATTGGCAAAGTGAATCGATGGGATGCACACACTTTGACCTATTAAGGCAGTGCACAGGAAGTTACATCTCAAATCAGTCCCGTCATCCATGGGGATGAGCAGCTCTGGCTATGACAGTGCTCACCAGCACAGTTCAGCAAAGGTGGAAAACCCACCCAAATGGACTGTCATGGAATACCCCCTTCAGAGAGGAGCTGACTGCTAATTCTATATGGTTAGTTCCTATACCAAGAGGAGAGATGCCACAAATACAGCATTTTTAATCCTTTTGGGGGAGTTTTCTTTATTTCTATCAATCTTCAATCTCTTTTGGACCCCGTGTAGGTCTTCGTTTCTGTCTCTAGTGGCAGAGACTTCCCTAATGAACACAAATATTGTGCATTACTGGAGAAGAGGATTCTGATAAGATCAAAAGCTATTTTTATCCCTTGGTCTTACAGTGAATTCAGGGGATGGCATTTCCCACACCTGCCATTCTGGCCCATAACCTCATACCAAGTTACACCTTCTTACTCTTCTCACCACCTCATTTTGTAATGTGTTGTCCTTTAGTCATAGTCTGTATTACCAGTTCATGGAAGAGTAGCAGGATTGTCCTATTGAAAAGTTACCCTTAAATATAATTTAAAACAGTGAAAGAATATCAGGCAGGGCAAAAACCAGTTCTCCTAAGGGTAGAAATGCCCCTGACATTGAGCAAAATTAAATACTCCTAGGCTGGAAAAGGATAAGAAAGCAAAAGTGAGCAGTTCTCAAAGCAGCTGGCTCTACCCTCCAACGCTGTCCAGCCTACAGTGAGACAGTGTCCTTTCCAATGGGGATTTCCTCCCCTAGTACACTGAATTCTCCAACTTTTTATCTGCAGTAGGAATATTAAGATGTTGAGGAGTCCGAGTCACTGTAGAAACTCTTTCTCCTCCTCAGCAGTTACTGTGAAGTAAAAATGGATGAAGAACATTTCCTAACACCTACTGTGTTTAGAGCAGTAATCCAGTGTATTTTCCAAATGTCAAAATTAATAATGATTTTATTTAGGGAGTTTGAAAAGTGTAGGTTTAATGGAACTAGAGAGCCAGCTCACCATACAATGACCCTCTTAGCTGTAGACTTGCCCTGCTCTCTGTCACACGTTTTTCAGCTTGCAGTTGCCTTGGCAACAGCCAAAGCATAAATTCCAAGTATTTTTCCTTATATATCTGCCATTGACACTACAGCCCTCCTATCAGACACTTCTGCTGTTTTAATACATCATTAATTTCATTACTATTAATAATGAGAACTGTATTTTCTGCGTATCCCCTGACTTGTGATCTTTAAGGACTGAAGACATTCCTGAAGCTCAGTTATTTTGGAGAAAAAAAAAAAAAAATCTTGTGCAGCATAGCACCCAACAGTTTCTTGATATGGTTCCAACATCTGTGGCACTGGATTATAGATTGTTTCTAAAATAACCTTAAATTGATGGAACATTGCTCCTCTCATTTGGGCTTGACAAAAAGTACCTCTGGCATTTCCTTTCACTCTTTATGTTGAAAATGGTGTATCACTCTTTCTGCTCCTTTCCTTGCCAAAAAAAGAATTCTTGCCCATTTTTTCAGGATTTTGTCTTTTAACAACTCAGTTTTATTTAGTAGCTATAGCAATAGCATTAAGTGTGCATATTTGATTGTGATTTGCTTTGACTTCTTCTTTTGTGGACAGATGATAAAAATATCAATTATAATTTCTTTGGTAAATATTTTTAATCCAAAAAGACATAAAGTCCAAAACTTATAATTATTCTATTCAGGGTGGATTGAATTCCTTCCTTCTACCTCTCCAGTAGCTGTGTTTTACTGCATATTATGTAACTATTCAGACTTTCCATGCTTCCAAGTTTGCTTGATTTATGTTTTGTTGTTATTATGGTGAAAACAAGTGAAACTGCATGAATATATCAAGGATTTTCAAGATATATTCTCGATACAATACTGCTGATTCTAGCATTAAGCTCAAGGCCCCCAAATTTACACAAATGTTCTTAGTGCCACGTTGCACATCGATGAACCCCAGTCAGTTCCTCTCCATCCCCAACACACACCACGCACATCCTCCATTGCCTCCTGCCTTACCCCCACCTCCTGATTGTTCTCATGCCTGGACCTTGCCAGGATGTCATGAGAAGGATGGAATCTCCAGGATAAACTAGGGAAATTGTTCTCCTTCAGAAAGACAGCAAGCAAGGGCAGAGTGGTTGGCCACGCATCTTCCATTTTCAGTGTCTACATCAAGAACAAGGGATTTCAACATCTTGCTCTACATTTTACAGAGAAAGGAAAGCAGTCCCCCCCCATCCCTTCAGTAAACTGAGCTCTGTTGCCACATTTCTTCACCCTGATTCTGCTCATCCGTGGTCCATTACCTCCTTCTCCCTGCAAGGGGCTTCTCCTCCAGCTCCATCAATGCTGCCCATTATCAACACCCTCTTATTGCAAAGCCATGGCTGATGCTGCTAAATTGATCATCTCTAACATTACCCAGGACAAAGCTGCTGAATTTCCTCCCCAGTGAACACGCACCTCTACTCCTGCTGACGTCATCTGCAAATACTTTATGAAGTTTCCAACTTTTACCACATAACAAGCTCAACAGAAATCAAGTCACTCTCCTGGAGAGGTCCCAAGCTTGCTGCACATGCCTCTGCAGAAGTGGCATTAAGCAAAACAATCTCGTCACCTCTGTAACATTTTTAATTGTGATAAAGATGTGTGACATCCATCAGAAGCCCACACAGTCACTTGTCAACAAAATTGCTACTAACTTTTGAGACTTTCTGAACTCCTAAGAGAAGAGATAATATATTACTATTACCACAGAGGAAAGATAATTAATTTTTTAAAAATTTAATGAAGATGCTATATTTTAAGAAACTAATAGTTAAGCCAATCTGATTAGTGCCATATGGAGAGTGTTTTGTGCAATGGACACCACGGTTACTAGCATGAGGCGGAACGAAGTAATTCTTCCTATTTATATATGGGGAAAAAACCACGAGTGTTGATGCTCCAGGAATGTGGTAAATGACATGATTGGCACAAATCCACAAGAGATGCTTTTTGCTGTGTGACCCACCCACTAACATGAAAGAAACACTTTTTTAAGTGCCTGAAGCCATTAGGTCTCACAAAGTTTCTTTCCCTTATAGTGTGGCTTGTTGTAAATTCAGCAACAGGTATGGGAAAACAGAGACAGCTCTGATGGCTTTTAAATTGCTGTCTGGATTTTAAAAAGGTAAATGAGTGACAATGGCAGAGGAGTGGGAAAAGCAGAACTTGGCTTCAACAATCCACTTGGAATGCTTAAGTTAAAACTAGCAGGTTAAGGAAGCATCCATAAATTCAAACATCTACATAATAAAGTTGCATTTTGTTTGTATTCCTTGGTAGAGCTCTGCAATTTATTTATAAAATATGTGTCTCCATTTACTCGTCTTTGCAACCCTAGGATACATAATATATTCTGGAGGGTTGAGGGAAATGGATTTCTACTTAGTCTGTACTCACCACCGCAGAGATTTATGCCAAACTTCCTACCTAAACTCCATCCATTAAACCTGTACTGTTCTTAGACCTGACTTCCCTATCCTTAATGCCCTTTCCACAGGAATATTAAGTCTTAATACAGACACAAGATCAACTTTTAATAATAATAGCCCTTCTCTTGTAATTTTGTGGGTAATAAAGATATCAAAGGTTATAATCCTTACCATTATTTTCTAAGTCATCTCATTAAGGTATGTGGTCTCTGTGTCTTTCAAGAAACTTTGTGTCAGGAAAAGGCGTGCAAAATTCTTTAGTTACATAAATTTCACAATCCATTGCAGACCATACTCACTTTATTGGATTTAAATTAGCAGAAGGAATGTGTTTCATATGAGCTCTATATTAAGGGGCTTTTTTTGGTTTTCGCAACTCTTTCAGTGCTGGTGACCATGTTAAGGGAAGCAGGGAATCTTTTCCCTGGCACTACAAAAACCCTCCTTCCCTTGTTTGTGACATTGGCAGAAATTTCTCTTGCCTCCCTGTTTTCTTTCTTTTTGATAAGTTAACCAAACAAACACCCCGACCAGGAGAAACAGTTAAAAAGTGCTTCAAGAGCAAGAGTGACTGCTCTGACACCCTTCTTTTTTAACCAGTTCTTCCCTTTTGTCAACAGGATAGCAGCCAAAGAATCCGTGAATCTTATGTCAACACAAAGCTTAGGAATTGTGTTTGGACCAACACTCCTTAGACCTGAAAAGGAGACAGGGAACATGGCAGTCCACATGCTGTACCAAAATCAGATAGTTGAACTTATGCTGAGTGAGTACAGCAAGATCTTCGGCTCGGAGGAAGACTGACAGACAGGGCCTGTTATTGAAAACGTTCACATCTGTCTTGATGTCTAATATTTTTACATTTCTGTAAACATATTTCTGAAATATTTCTTTTTCTTTCAAGTGACAGATGCCTCATTTTGTGCAAACTTAATGATGATTTTGTGTCTAATTTTCAAACATTGGAATAAAAAATATTGTCAACATTTGCCTATATGTATTCTGCATTAACCCTTTGAGAGTTTCATTATGCTAGCACTCCAAGTGTCACTTTTTCTGCAAGCTGAGCATACAGCATATGGCCCTAGACCATAGAAAATGCTGTTTACCAACATATGCAATGGCACAGAAAGACAGATAATAATTGAGGACGTTTGTGGAAAACGGATTAAAATATGTAGATTTAAAGCAATGAATTAAAGCAGCGATACGAGATCATTCATAGCTAATCTGAGTATAATTTACCTTTCTCCTTGATATACATTGAAAATTAAAGACATGATGAACAATCAATTTGTCTACCCCAAGAGCTGAAAAAACAAAAATTGCATTTAATGCTTTTAAACAAATAAAATAAACAAACACAAACAAAATGAGAATGTCACTATTTGCATAACAGTGCCTAAAAGAAATTAAAAATGGAATTGGAACTTTGGCATTTTTACTTAAACGCAGTACATGAAATGAAGACATTGCATGACTGCTCATTTTAATGTAACATCCATTTTGATTCTTCATCACACTGTACATCTGCCCGCTTTCCCCAGCTATCTCATGTTCTGTAGCATTTGTATTGTGCTCCTGAGGATGCTTTATTGGTGAACTACATTAAATTCATCTAGAAAGAACTTTAAAAAAAAGCCTTTTCATATGCCCTTAGGATTACTTGGCTAGACTTGAATCAATTTATGCATTTGATGGTTAGTTTCAGTTGTCATGGATAAACAAAAGGGTAACTGTCTAGAATATATCAAATATTGTTTCATTTTGAAATGTATGTTTCCAGCTATACACATCTCCTACCCTGTTTTGTAAAAGTATTCTGCTGATAAAATGTAGACTTATGTTTGACAGCTTTTTAATCAAGTTCAAAGAGAATAAATAAAACTAATCCAGTGTGGTAAAGAGTCTGTCTGGTTATCGATTTGTTCATAAAATGAAAAATAAACCATGTACATAAGATGTGTGAAACACAGATCCAGAAGCAAATATTTAAAGCAATTAAAGACCCCAAAACATAGGATTAATGCATAGGTTTGCTGTGCATTAGAGATATGCCTTCAGTATCACCTCAGCAGATCATGGATTGCTTCAGTTTTTACTCAGCATTGTTGTGCAAAATTCCACGTTGTTCAGGAAAGGTCACTCCTTGGAGCGGTCATTTATGGGAACAAATATATAATGAGGCCTGATCGTTAACTAAGACCAGGCTCTTTCATCAGGTACTAACATAGTCAGAAAATAACACCAAGAAGACACAAAAACTGGCCCTGAGATGTTTTTTCTGACTTCACACGTCTGAAAAATCAAGCAAAACAGAGAGGTAGTGACCAGTAATTTAAATGAAAAACACAAAAACAAATAAAACCCCCCTTGTACCACAAAGATTCAGTGCAACCACTTCTGAACAAAACTATAATGTACTGGAGAACCCAAATTCACTTTATGTTCAGGAAAATATTTTTCATGTTAATGTCAAGCCATGAGTACTTAAACAGTGATGCTTTTCAGCATAATCGTCTGTAGACTCTTTTAATAGCAACAAACCAGGCGCTGTTTATAGCCTGTGGAAATGACTGGAAGAAAGATAGTCAGAAGTTCAGTCTATTCCTTAATAAAGACCATTCACATTATGGCCCCACGGGTGCTCACAATCATGCTATTGAAGTAATTTCTGCTATTACTGGAAATGAAAAGTTCACTTGTTACTTGGAGCCTGTTGCACTCAGAAGAAAAGATTCTTAATTAATTAATTAATCTTCTTTCAGGCTTTCTTCAGAGCATGGAGACTCCTCTTGTCTTGTTTTTATAAGACAAGGCTTATGAAATGCACCGTATCTCTCTTAAGATCAACTGGTTTGGGGGGAAAAAAAATCAAGGAAACTTTTGGACACATGAGCCTTTCTTTGGGTTTGAAGGGTTCCTTACATGAACGCTGTACAAAAGTGCTACTGCTCTGTTAAACACTGTTAAATTGCAGCCTGGACATGGGCAGACAATTTGGGGGGGGACACAAGTGGCTCTCAGCAGAGGAGCATATAAATCCAGGGCCTAGAGCAGATGCCTTTCCTTTCTCATCCCAAAAACACAAAGGAATGACCATGCCTTGCTACCAAGCTGCTTCCTTCCCCAAGAGACCAATTCTTCCTGTCTCCCTTAATACATACATTAATTTAATGGGAAAAATTACTGACTCAACCATTAGTCAAAGAGCCAGCCCTTCAGCCCCTGCCATCAGCAGAAACCAGAAGGATAAAAGAGGGTAAGAGCAGAAACAAAATAAAAATAAAAATAAGTGTTCAAGCCTTAACTACAGAAGGGTTTCTTTCTCCTCCTGCTCAGGTAGTTTGTTAACCTAGCTCACAGCCCAGGACACTGTTGCTGGATTTATAAATCCCAGAAGTGTCCAAGTTTTGCAATTCACCGAGCCTGTATCACCACACATTTCTCCTCCCCTTGTTATTTATTAGAATATTCACTATCACTTGGTAGGAGTTTTTCCCAGACTTTGCTAATTTTTTAGCAAGTCAAAATTAGACTTGCAGAAGACCTTTCTTTTTCAGGAGCCAGCATCAGTTTGAGAAGGGCCACAGATATTTTCAGCAGGGAGCTATTAATGGTAAATTATCAGAAAAATGAAGGCTGAGAATGCAGAAGAGACAAATATGTCCAAGGATCACTGTTTATCTGCATCTCTTCCCTATGAAGAGCATCTTCTACTCAAACTTGTGTGAGAAGCATGAGCACAAAACTGGGATTGATTTAGTAAAAGGAGATGTCAGAAAGAAATCTGTAATGGAACTAAAAGAGGGCATTTCCAGCCACAAAGTTTTATCATTAAAATAAAGATAAAACACCAATGTATTGAATTGCAAGCTTTGTTGAGAAATATTGCCAGCTTTTAACTCAAGAAATTCCGCTGCAAAGTAGGATTTCTGGACAAATGATGAGACATGCTGACTTGCTGAGCTACCGCTAAAAGAGGAGACATAAACTCCCCTGGACAAATATTTATTCCTCTTTTTACATATAGATATATATTTTTTACGAGCAGCATACATTTTAACAGTTCTTTAATTCTCTGCCAGAACAGTGCAGGTAACAGCCTTTTTTTGCAAGCACCCCATGCTGCAACAGAGCCTTAGGCTCCCATTCAGCCCAAAGCACTCAAGAAGTTCAGCTAATCAATTTCCACATAGGATATAGACCATGGATAGAGTTGGGAAGAAAGCTGAGGAGTAAGTTGGGCCCACAATCACCACTGTAATCAGGCAGTGTATAGATTTTACATGGCTAATTCTCAGAAGAGGCTGACAGAAGAGCCTCAGGGAATGCACATATTATCACGGCACAGCAGGTTCCCCTGCACGGCATTCCTGCATCAGAAAGGAAACATGGAACACAGGGAAGCTGAGCATAATCAGAGGCACGGGTCTCAATCACACGTCCTGGGTTTTGTAGGATGCATAAATGGAGCCCAGGGCTATTGTTGTTTTGCAGAACATAGGAGCCTTTCCTAGCACCCACTTTGGATTAGAAAAAAAAACAACCTTTCCCTACAGACCAAGGGGCAAACAAGTGGCCTCCACCTGACAAGAAGTGGAGGTCAGACCATACCCAAACCCTTCTCTTCAAGAAATTATTCAAGATGCTACTAAAGCAACAACCTCATCCTTGTGCCAATTCACCACGAGTGATCACAGCAAATGAATGTCCTTTTCCATCACTTACATCCTCCATGACACTTTCACAGTCCACAACCTCCTACTTCCAAACAGAGCTGAAACATTGTGAGAATTGACGCCCGTTTTTCCTTAGAGAGCTTTGTTGCAAAGATTTGGTTGCACATTGGGTAGAGAACATGAGCCCTTGCTTCAGTTTTTCACACAAAACATATATTGATGTTTAAAATAAAAATGCATTCAAGACTCAAGACACGACAGTTGGGGATGCAATGCCACTGCACATCAGTGTGTGATAAACTGAGGCACAGAGCCACTCATGTTAAAAGAGAACTTTCTATTTTAGTGCTCATTTTATTCAGACCCTTCTTTTTTTCTTGCATTTTTTAAATAGAATCTTCTTTCTCTATTCTTTGAATAGAACCCTTCTAAGGGTTTGGGTTGGAAAGGACCCTAAAACTCATCTCATTCCAACCCCCTGCCATGGGACACCTTCCACTATCCTGGGTTGCTCCATGCCACATCCACCCTGGCCTTGAACACTTCCAGGGATGTGGAGTCCACAACCACTCTGGGCAAACTGTGCCAGGACCTCACCACTCTCAGAGAAACTTTATATTCTATACCCTGAATTCACCTGTAATAATCAGGTATTCAGGATTTTGCAGGTACCCAGCCCTGCAACCCAAGGGCAGGGTAACCTCAGGGGAAACAGAAAGAAATTTGTCTTCCAAACTCTTTACCATGGTGAAGTTTTTTGACTTTCTACAATTTGCTCTTAAACCCTCAGAAATACTTCAGAGGTGCTGGGAACCCACCATCTCCCAGAAAAGCTGCCTGTCCACACCTCTAAAATACCTGGGGTGACCCCTTACACCTTCAGTAGAAGTCTTTGTTTAACAAGTATAATAGAGACCATAAAACACTGCAAGTTCAGAATGAGGGCCAATTAGTTACCCACAAAACACCACCATTTTAGAGCACATTTCAGTTAATAAAATGCAGACTCAAATTCCACATGGTTCTTCTCTCCTCTGCCGTTGCCCAAATGCAAGTTCTGTGCTCAGCTCTTATCCATTAGTTTTTTGGCTGCATGTCTGGTGGGCAAAGGAACGAGTGTCTCCCCACCAATGATTTCTATATTGTCTCAAAGCTCAGAAGCTTTCAAAGAAGCAGCTCAGAAGCTTTTTGAACATTTTTTGGTTGCAGTTTTGGGTAGGTGGTGGTGTGGCCTCTGCTCTGGAAAATTAAAGTGACCATATTGAAAGTGGTTTGACCAGTCCATTGCTCAGGCTCCAGCCTACCCATTGCGGTAAAAAAGGTACAAAAAGTCCAGTTTTATGTCCAGCTTTCCCACAAGGGATGTTTCTTTGCAGCCCCAGGCAGCAAATGGTTTTATATAAATGGCTGAACACCCTGTATACACTTCTATCTTTATGTAGCTCCTGTCACTTATTATCCATTTTTAATCCTGCTAGGCTCTTTGTCTTAATGGTATCTGATGAATTTCCCAGGTTAATTATGTACCATGTAAGAAAATATTTTACTTGTATCACTTTTAAATTCATTAGCTTTTAGTACCATTGTATAGCACTCTGCTTGCTCTTGATTTATGGGAAAGGCTAAATAGGATCATCTGACTGACCTCTCCCGGCAATTCACTCTCCTATATACCACTAACACATCACCTCTCATTTGTCTCTTAATCAATTTAACCTTCCCTCAAATGGAAGATCTGCCACACCTCTTATAACTTGCTCTTTCACTGGATGCTCTGTGTATCTATTCTGCCTTTTAGAACAAAGCTCCAAGTATCCAAGGGGGAAGGATTCTTAATATTTTCATTATTGAACTCTTTACAGCTCTTAAAAGAATCAAGCAGCTTGTTTGCATCTGATTTCTCCTCTGCACTGAAGAACTGAACTGTCCTTAGTGCATGGACCAGGTTCACGAGGGAATTTGGGGAATTAAATGCTATTTTTGTCTATACAGAGAACATGCCAGTGCTGCTGGGTTCTCCCTTGTGGCTACTTCACCTTGCAGCTCTCTAAATTTCCGTCAGCAGCTTCCCAGAACCCACATAACCCTGGTTATCTGGTACCTGCCTGAACCACTCTTATCTTAGTTCCTGGGCCCCTTGGAGTCTTTAGCCCCAGGACACCAGCAGGGACTGCTTCTGCCCTTTGTTATTGCAAATTTAAAATGTCCATTCAGGGACATGGACTTGGAATGTGCTACAAGGTGGACCAGGGTCCTGTACAGTGAATCAGCTCCCTCAGCACAGCTGCAGTGTGAGGCTGCATCCTCACACACTGATGGAGAAGCACATGGGTGATGCTGTTCAGACTCTTGTTTTCCAGTGGAGACCCACATTTTCACATAATCACAGATTCCACACACCCCCAGGCCACCCAGTGCTGCAGGAACGTAGAGCTGATGATCACCTTGCTCCATAAAGACACTGAGTTCAGAAAAAGCGACACAACAGCATCAGTTACTCCAGATTTATGGAGTGCTGTTGGTTGGAAAACAAATCAAATTCCCTCTTGTGTTTGTGATGTGCTTCACCTGAAACGTGAGAACTGAAAACTAAGGCAACTACCTTAAACAAACACGCCCTAAGAAGCAAAATGCAAGCACCTTCCTGAGACCTCTAGTACTATTCTTTTCCACATCTTGTCTCTTTGAAGTACACACAGCCAAAAACACTGGCACTGCTTTCCCTCTGATGCTGCAGTTTTTGAGAGTATTATGCATATTGCAGATGCGGTTTTCTTGCACTAGATTGAAAAAAAGAAATAATCTTATTAAAAATGTAAAAGGATTTCAGGGTTCTGTGCATACTCAGAGAAAAGAGAGATGTCAACAATAAATATGCCATCTGAAAAATGCGGAAGGACCTCTGTCCCATGGGCATAATAGATGTTTTATTAATAACTAGCTTTTATATATTTTTCTCATTTCCCAAAACAAAGGGAGGAGGGGGGAAAAATTAAAAAAAAAAAAAAAAAAAAGGAATGGGTTTGAAAATCAAAACATTTCCTTGACTGGACAATTCAACATCCTCCCTGAAACACAAGAGGATGAATTGAGACCTGGTGCATTTTCTGGGTCTGTTTTTTCCTGTCCTGGCTGTACTTCTGACATCAGGAAACTGATGGCACGGGGACAAAGCCCCCCTGGTTCCCCAGAGTTTGTCATGGGGTATATTAGCTCCAGCTAGATTAAAAAGGTGCATCTTTTAAGTGGCTTAGGCAGACTCAGCCCAAGCACAGATGGAAAAGATGTTACTCATTGTCTGAGATTGCTGGACATGGTGTAAGAAAGAATGACAGGGATGACAGGGGCCACTTCTTCGTGTTCTGGAAGAAACAGAGCAACTCTGCCACAGCAAACTAATATTTTTCCTGATTTAAGTCAGCCTTGTTCTGTCAAGTAGATGCCTCAGGAATGGATAAAAGAGACAAATGAGTCTTTGCTCTTCTAGGTACCTTCAACATGAGTGTGTGTCCAGACCCTCTGGTTTGGCCCATATCAAGTGATTAGGTCCAGGGAATGGTCACCCTCCAGAGGCATTTTACCCTCTTTATTTACTCTCTTTACCATGATATATTTTTTCCCTCACACAGAGCCTGTGTTTCAGATAATTGAGACCTCTTTGGAAATGCTAGTCCTACAGTACAGGCCCTCAGTAAACTAGTTTTTCATCCCAAATGGCTTTCATGAAGCTAGGCAAATATGGGAGGGGGAAACAGGGACATGGGATGAATTAAGGCATGGGGTGTCAGAACAATATGATCTTTAAGATCCCTTCCAACCCAAACCATCCTATGATTCTATTCTATGAAGGGAAAGAGCACCTACAGTAATTTTCTTCTCCCATTTTCTGCAAATGGACATGGCCTGGCCTATTATAGAACAACACTTGTATTTTGGTTTTTTGGATGGCCTACCTCTACAAATGGAGTCTTTGTTATGGAAAACTAGATGCTGCTAGAGAAATCTGTGATCTTGTTAGAGGCCAAGAAAGAGGGCTCCACCTCAGAAACAATTTATCCCTAAGATCATCAGTAGATATTTGCTAGAAAACATTGCTTTGGAACAGTAGTAAAGAGAGGTGAACCTGGAGATCCATGACCAAAGGGTCTACTCAGGCACTAAAAAAACCTTTCCAGGATGCAGAAATTGCTATTTACTCACGTAAGTCTTTAATTGTTTCATATCCCAAATAGTTTCTACACAAATTAGATTTTACTCTGTGAAGGCCAAAACCTTTTTTAATTCTTTTCTTACCTATATGGTTGTGGAGTCATTCATGGAATAATTGGAACATTTGACCCCAAACATGCCCTAGTGCAGAAGGAATCCATCACTTGCATATCAGCTTGGGATGCCTTTTTCTGCCTTAATTCAAGTGCACTTTGCAAGGCTGCAGGGGTCACAAGCTGTGCTTCTTGCCTTTCCTATGGACACTCTCCAGTGAAAGAAACCAGGATAACTCACTGGATAGAAAGGAAAAAGCTGTCTAATTAAGAAGCAAGTGTACATCTGTCTCAGGCCACTTGCCAAGCATAATGTGGCAGGGAGGCAAATCGTTGTGCTGCTGGAAACTGCTCCCTTTAGACTGGCTGACTCCAGAAGTGCAGAGGACAGACGCCTCTCAGTCAGGTTCAGGATTTTCTGTGCCCACCTAATGGTGAAGAGGTTGTGGGATTTGTCAAAACTTCATCTGATCACAAACCTGCCAGAGGTTCCTGAAGTTTAGACAGTTCTGAATGCACCCCTGATTTACTTATTTAAAGCTACACCTTGCACTGCTGTGAAATCAGAGGTACACGTGCACAGTAGCAGATGTGTCTCACAGATGTTATCTCCAGGAACCTGTGTCCAGGTTGTGACAAAACGAGCCCAGATGTGGCAGGTGACACCAGGTGTTGGGAGGAAAAGGAGTATGGGAGGTAGCTGTCAAAGTGGATAGACAGTTTGGCAGGAAAAAGCTGGATCACTTGGGAAATTTGGAAATTTTGGAAATTTTCTGGTACCCCCCAAAGAGACTGTGCTTATGGAAAGAAGTCTCCTGAAAACCTTAGACTGGAGCTTGATGAAAAAGCTATTTCTGCTCTTGAAGCTCATGTTGTTACTGTAGCCAGAATTCCATCTGTTCCTACGATGGTTTTATTAATTTCACATGGCATCCTTCTGAAGTTAATAAGGGAAGAGATGAGAGAGAAAGGGAGGTAGCCAGACACCCTGTGAACAAGCAAGAGACCCCTCAGGGTCATCTGCCACCACAGATGACACAGGTGAGATCAGTGTCCATGATCTGAATGAGGATAATGATTATGGCAAGTGCATAATTTTTCAGCCTTGGTCCATCTTCTAGAAAAAAAGCAGTCACTGTGGTACTGATTTCCCTTATACAATCACTGTTTAGCCAGTAACGTCCTGAGGTGGCTTTTACCATCCTTCTGGTGTGAGGAGCACATAGTGAGGCTGATACAGAGCTTAGATCAGATGTCAAAGTCCGTTTTAAGGCTTTTTCTCTCCTCTTCATCAACCAAACCTACAAATACTTCAAGTGCTGTCTCCTATTAGGTTAGATATTGGGAAGAAAATCTTCCCTGTGAGGATGGGGAGGCCCTGGCACATGTTTCCCAGAGAAGCTGTGGTTGCCCCATCCCTGGGAGTGTCCAAGGCCAGGTTGGACAGGGCTTGGAGAAACCTGGGATAGTGGAAGGTGTCCCTGCCCATGGAAATGGGGTGGAACAAGACAAGCTTTAAGATCCTTCCCACCCCAAGACCACTCTGCGATCCTATGATTCTATGAAAGGTATGTGAAAGAGATCCAAGCTCACAGAGAAACATCTTTGCTTAACATCCACCCCGTTGATGACTGTAACTTAATTACCGCGCACACTGTACCGGTGACAGTAAATATTAGTGCTGTGTGCTCCAGAACAAATATCCCGTGATGAAAAATTCAAACGGTATCGAGCTTTTCATTAGTGCAGTAATGGCTTTCTCACACATTTAGCTCATTTTTAACTCGACCTGCTAGGGGAAGGAAATGACATACTTTCTGTTGAATAAGACAGCGCCGAGATTATATGAAGGTGTGTTTTTATGGGTAAAGAAACGTATGCCACATTAATCTATTTTTATGCCTTGCAGTACATGCTGATGAGTCATTTGAATGCCAAGTTTCATTAGTAAATTGGGAGTGATATAGGCAGCTCTGTGCTAAAATAAAAATGTATATTTCGTTTAAGAAGGCAAAAATTTCAGTAGTGCTGCAGAATGTCTTAGAACACCAAGTAGGATCATAGGATGTAAGGCTTAAATCTTAGAACTCTGTTTATAAAGGCAATTTTGTGTCTATAAAATGCACATTACTAATACAATCTGCCCAATATTGTATTGTTCTATCATTTCTCTACGGATCATATTAGTCAGTGTCCTGTTAACATCCATTTTATCATACTGTCATAATATTATATTGAAATGAGATCTGGCATTTTTGGGGTCCTGTGCAAGATGAAAAAATGGGTCTCCAGCAGTCTTCCTCTTAGATATAATTGAAAAAGAGGCAGGCATGAGGGCATGCTGTGATTCACACTGCCGGAGAGTGATCCGGAATCATTCAGATGATGAGTACATAGAGAATGCCGTGCACAGAAAGATGGCAATTTGCTGTACTAATGTTTTGAAAATGAAAATTTCTAGCTGTTTTGCAGAGGAGCCTAGTAGGAAAGGCAGAAGAAAAAAAAATAATAATAAAATCTTTTATAGTTAAGTCAGATTATTTCTGTTGTTTTTGGAAAGGCTGCACAAAGAAATGTGTTTTCTGGAGAATGGTGTAAAGCATAAATGAACATTGCTTTATTGACCAAAATAAGAATAAAATACAGGAAATGGAAGGAAAACAGCAAATGAGAAAAATTATCTCCCTTTCCTTAAGGTGCAGTTTTACAGGAGGATCCAGGGGCACCTTTCAGGCTCCTTAAACTGAATCTTGGATCCTCACTCTGGCCACTTAGCCACAGGGATGGACACCCACATATACCCAGTACTTCAAGCCCATAAGCTTATATTTCTGCCATCAAGCCCAATTTCCAACAGCCAAGCTGCCTGACAAGCCCCAGCAGGAATGAAAACAATGCTTCTCCTTCTTTCCAAATAGATTATAACTAATGATACCAATGTCCTATTCCTCTGGTGCTTCCACCGAGCTTTAATACTAACAAATAAATCAAACCAGCACTTCCAACCTTTGTTTAGTATCTATGCTGTCAGTACTGATGCACAGTCAGTATTAAAATGTTATTTTTTCTTCTTGTCCTTTGTTTTGACTAGCTTTGTTATTGATATCATCATTTGGTATTAAATGAAGCAAATTTAGTACTAAATTATGTCCCTTTCTTCAGGATTTCGCTGTTAAAGACTGCCAAGCTCATGCAGCTGGCCTGTCCCCAAGAGAGTGACCCAGCCACGTGACCCGGGTCCTCTTCAAAGAATTGAACCAATCTCCTGTAAAAATCCAACTCTGTCTTTGGGACATCAGGGATGCACTTGGAGACCTGCAGGGAAAGCAGGACCACAGGGCTTGGCTCAATCTTTCAACATCCAGGGGAACTTTCCTCATCAAATACATGAAAAGTAATCCATTTTAGTGAAGATTCTTTTCAGAAATCATGCTGTACAGTAACAACTCCTCTATCTGCATGTTGGAGCAGACAGGATCCATTCTAGTGTTGTTCAGCAGGATTTAAAGGTCCTTTAAAATATGGTACATCCAATTTTTTCCCTCTATTTTATAGTTTAAGTTCCTCTCGCCACCCCTCACCATCCTATGCCTTTGTTGGTGACATTTTAAAATCATCATTCCTTGTTCTCCTTAATGGATCTGGTTTTACCATTGCTATTTAAATTTTTTATAAGTCTCTGTACACTGAAACAGTCGAAGTGTGATCTTTCCAGCAGAAAGGAGGAGACTCCTTTGCTTAGGAGGAACATATGTGCTTTGCAGGGCTCTGAGTGACCCAGAAATAGATGGTTTCTGGGAAAACACTGTTAAGCACCAAGATGGGCAATTTACTACACGTGCAAGTCCAGGTGAACAGGGAATCTTCAAGAAACTCCCATTGAGCCGAAATCGGGACCATTTTTATAGCTTTCAGTTTTGAGGTCACAGTCACCCGGACTGGAAACTCAAAAATGACTTCAAAAAGGCAAATGCTAACTAGATTTCACACTAGATTTCATTTTACTTGGCATTACAGAAAGAATGCAGGTATTAAATAGACTGTTTCCTGTATACAATAAGGTTAATTAGTAGCAAGGGATGGAAATCAGTGTGGACATAACTCTTTTAGACAGGTATCAAAAATAATCCCCTGATCCCCACAGACCCCAGCTGCACTGAAAGAAGAACAATAAAAAAGATTCTCTAAAAGAAATTTTTCAAACATTCTCCAGGTGTCCCAGCTATATTTAAATAGGCCCGTGGCCCCATGCGTACTCCAGCCCTTTCTGTTCTACAGTTCCCCTGCTCCAAGTTAAATGAGCAGAGTACTTGCACAGAATTTTGAGGTGCAACATAAAGGATTTCTGTACAAAGAGACTGGGATTGCAAACCGAGACAGACAGGAGAACAAAAAGAAGAATATATTCTGGCCTGAATGGGACTTCCCTAAGCTCCTTATCAATAAGGTTAATAAGGGTCCATGCAATTTACTGATCACTACGATGCAACAACTGGGCTAAAGCTATAAAGAAGCTACACAGATACCAGCTTTTCGTGCTTCTCATGGCCCACCACATTAAAGTCCCTTTACCCTTCCCCTGTCACCCCACTGAAGAGAATAAACTCCAGTCTGTGTGATTGGCCTTGCTAAAATCCCTGGTCTGCTATTACGCTTCTACCTGCCCTAGTTAAGCAGATTAATAGCTATTTCCTTGAATTTGATCCTCCAGTCCCTTTGTAATAGAAGCAGTAATGCTCAGATATTTCTAAAAATGTATTTCTGAAAAATACATTTCCTTTTTTCTCCGGTTTAATTTTGTTATCCTCAATCATATGCATGATAGAAAAAAAATCCCAAACTTCTATCTCCTTTATAAAATACATGTCATATCAAAAAGGTGACAAGAGGGGGAAAAGTAATTAGTGAGTTCACAGAGTTCAGTAGAAAAGTTAAAATAGAGTAACACATTACTTTTTATGTTAAGATTTCACAAGACAAATCTTGCCTGTGTTTTAATTGCATGTGACCCTGGCAGTCCCACTCTGAAATGAAGTGCCGTAAAATTAAAGATGACAGACGCTCAAAACAAGTCTTGTGATCTTGATTAAACTACAAAGACCACACTTTTCTCTCTGCTGCAACTCAGATATGATGGGCTGTTTTATTTGGGGAATTGCTTCATTAATGCTTTCTTTGACTAGACATGTTTATTATAAAAAATACTGGATATGGTGATATCGTGCATAGCTAAATAAAGTCTAAAAGACAAGTAAAAAAATTAGGAATCTTTAAATAAGCTCAAGACCTAAATGCTTCTTTTAAAGATCATGGGCATCTGTAGAAGAAGGTACCAAGCATGACTGCACTGTTCATTACCTATTCTGAAAAGTAAAAGGTTTTTTTCCCAATTATGTCTGTAAGAACCAAATTGATTGTTCTGACAGTATTATCTGATGCTTATTTCAAGTTAAATTTCCACTGGCCAAAATAAAATGGGAGAGGGGGGAGGGAAGGAGAGGAAAAAAGTGGAGGGGGAAAAAATCCTGATCACCTCTTCTTCCGAAAATCA
>NC_091021.1:36260000-36292500 GCF_041296385.1 Aphelocoma coerulescens
TGAGAGGGTCTGTACAGCAGTTAATCAAAAGGACAATAGTTTTGTTTTCAATTCATACTGTATTCAGGCCAAATAAAGTGGTCCCAATGTGTGCAGCAAAATCCCACTGGCTGTCCTAATATGTATTTTTTTTTTTCCAAAAAAACTTTGTATTAGTTTGCAATTTTTCAGTTGCTGCGTGTTGTTCCAGCCTTGGCCCATCCCAGTCCATGGCAGTACTGAAGTTCAAAGGAATTTGGAGCAGTTGCTTGCAAAATGAAACAACAGGCATCTGAAAAAGGGTCAAATAACCCAAACCTGCAGCCTGAGCCTCCCCTTTTCAAACAGGGAACCATGCAGGCTGGAAAGGCCCCCCCAAAACTGCAAAGCACGTTTGCCAGTACAGGATTACACACTGATTTTTGGGATCAAGTTGTGCAGCAGATAACTTTCCATTATTCAGCTGTGTCCTGATCCATGCAGGCCAAAACTGCTGGAATTATGTTCTGATACACATACACTGCACCTCAATATGAAACCAAAATTGCTTACTGAGTGCAATCTCAGTATTAGATTAGTCCACTACCAAATGTACTAGGAGAGAATAAGGAGATGTCCTTTATTATTTAAACTAAAAGCAACATGATTAATTTACCCTGATGAGATCCTATGGCAGGGATAAAACAGGGAGTGAAACACAGAGAAGGAGCAAAAGGGAAAGAGAAGGAGAAAAGCAAGTTTAGCCTGTAAGGATTCACTTACATGTCCTTGTAGCCATAATAATGCTGATAATACCCCAAAACCTAGCTTTTTCTAGCCTGTGAAGTGGGAGTTGAAGGTTACACAGTGCATGAAATTCAGGTATCAATGAGAGCTCTGAAGTACTAGGGAAATAATTTTGTTTTCCTTTTGGGGTATGAGTCATACAGAAAATATCAGAACTCCTTATTGGCAAAGAAAAGTGCTAAAAAAGGCTGAATTAAAGGTTACATACAACCTAGCTGCAAGATTTTGACAAATTAGCACCAGAAAAGACAACAAGTCGAATATAGAACTTGAATAAAAGAATAAATTGTTCACCCCATTGCTGGATTAGCAGTCACCATAAAGCCTATGGACATAACTAAGGCCATGGAAGAGGGAAAACTCAGACTCCTTCCAGCAATCCAGGTAAGCTCCAGAAATCAAATCAATCCATTGCAATAATAACAAGGGTGAATGTATTGTTAGTGCAAATAAAATTTACACATTCCTATTCTGATGTTAACAGCCAGAGCAAACGTTCAACAAATCCTAAATAAATTATATTGACAATGTTAATGCAATCCACCACCAGTGCAAATGCATTAAAAAATAGTAAAGGCTTTGTAATTTGGGCATCTCAAATCTGTGTTAATATTGGTGTTATCCAATAAAACACATCCACTGACCATAGTATCTATTTTAAAAATGACTTCCTGCTTTCCTAAGAAATTAAACCAAAAAGCAATAAACATGGTTTATGCAAGCCTTGGCAGTTCTCTAGTTCTGCTTGTCACACATGAGGCAGCTACAGAGAGGACAAGGTAAAAAGAAAGGGGGAGAAAAAGGGAACGATTTGCCAGCATATTATTTTCAAAGCATTCACTTAAGGGAAGGGTAAGAGTAATACAAGCTATGTTATTCAAGCATCAGATATAAATACATGGATTGTAAAATACCCACTTTCAGATCTGAAATCTAAGTAAAACAATTTATTCTGCTACAACCCTCTTATTACCCTTTAAATTTAGCCAAAGTATTCCCTGCCAAAGATAGATGGAAACATGATGAACAAATCCATCCTTCATGTACTCCAGCAAGAAATTCAGGCCATATCTTCCAGTCACTCATTTACATATAAAGAGATTTACTAAAAATTAATAGTATTTTCTATTTTTATCTGTGTAAAAATTAAATAAATCAACTGGAGTGGATTAGATTTAGCTCAGAAATGATGCAGAAGTGCACTCTGACATTGTCCTGTGTGCAGAGAGAATTTGGTACTTCTCCATTCTGGACCCACTTTCTTCAGGAAAACCAAAGCAATTGAGAAGGGTTTGGGCATTTGGAGTATTCCAAAAAGGAATATCTTTGTCATAGGTATTTTTTAAATTTATCCAAAGTGTTTTCCCAAGGACATTCACAGCAGAAAACTGTCTTTAGTCCTAGAGTCCATCACAGGTATCCTGCACATTTCAAGCTGAAGACATGGATTGATAAAATTTCATACTAACATCTATGCAAGGAAAAACAATTGCAAAATACACATTAATATTTTTGGTGCTTTCATATCCCTAAATCCAAAGGAAAACATAAGGACACAAACTACTTTTACACTGATGTACCACAGATGAACTGAGAAGAGGCTGTAATACTTGAATCAAGAAAGGTCTCTTAATCTGCAATGTATTGGTAGTCCTGAACTAGTGACAGTTCATGAAAAATCATGATCCCACGGTTTTGAATCAGTTACATTCCCAAAAAAAAGTACCTGTGACATCTGGAGTGAAACTGGAACCACTCGGCATTTTCTCATGAAAACTTCCAGCAAAGAATTTACTGTAAGTTTTGACTTTAAATGGTTTCATTTACTCCCTGAAAATAGTTCAGACTTAGAAAAAACACCCTATATCTGATTTCATATGCTTTGGAGGTGGGACTGGCAATTTCACTGAAGCTGCAAATGAAGCTGAAATCTCAGAGTTATAAAGCTAAACAAAACAAAAAGAAAAATGTGTAAAATTCTGTGAAACAAATTATGTGAATTTTGCACAGCTGTACTCAGGGCATAACTGTAAATGAAAAGACCAAACTAATTAGATTATAAGCAGTTGATCTGCCTTATATTGTTTTATCATATGTGGTAGGTATAATATCTCCACATGAATGACTTGAAGCAAGTCATCAACATACTGTGTTCAAGAAAGCTGATCAGATTAGAAAGGCCTTGTAAGTTATGCTCAGAGAAGATGAGATTGATGATAACTTCCTACTCACAGTTACACCAATGAAAATGCTTCATGTCTATTAAACTTCAGGTTTCTGGAGACACTGTGTCCTGACAAGACCGAGTTCATTAGGAGTTCATTAGTGCAAAGCAGACACCAACGTGTCAAATGACTGAATGTTATTTTGAATGGGTTTCCCAGTGTCTTTTTAGGAAATCCATTAAAAAAAAAAAAGAGGAATAATTTTTGTGGCTGGTTTCCAGCAACAGGATCAATGAGCAATATTCAGGATGCTGGCTGAAAGCCAGATGTAAGGCATCATTGTAGCCCTTAAGTATAGCAAGCTTAATTTTAAGCCTAGGAATAGTCCCACTGAATTTCCCAATCCTCACATGCTTAAAGAGGAGTTTGTGCACATGCGCTTCTGCAGAGCAGGGCCAAGGCAGATAAAGTTACTGGCATATTTCTCACTCTGCAGAACATTTACACCACATGGAAAGGCTGCAAAATAGGAAAGCTAAAAAACCCTTGTCCTTAAGTGGGAGGTACAGTCCATCAGTAAGGCTGCTTCCTGGAAATCCTCTAAGAAGAACCTCTTGGATTTCACTCAAAATGTGTGACAAAGCAGCACCAGTCCAGGGAACAAACATCTTCCATCCCAGTGCAAAGTGTAGCCAACACAGAGGCTGCACAAGATTTGTGCAATTTGGGCAAGAGAAATTAGAATTCAACATACAAGCAGAGAATTTCTCTCTGTCTTCTTTTAGGTGGCATAGGAGGCCACTCTGTTTTTAATTTTTCATTTTTACCATAGGCAGATGAAAATGTCAGCAACCTGAGCATATCTTTATCAAATTAGCAAAACACGTGAGGTTTCATTGCACAGAAAAATAACATGAGATGCTCTGGGAACATGCAGCAACGTGGGTGGCCACGATGAAGAATAAGCTTTGGAGTATTTATACAGCAAATAAATATTCACAGACACTGCTATTCCCACTCACCAAAGTTTTGAAAGACATTATTCTCCTACAAGACAGATAAGAGAGAAGAGGTGGGGGGTGAAGGGAAACTATTACAGAATGAGGAATAAGGGCCAGAGCCACGAGCATAAGATTGATGGGAATACTACAGTAAGTAAAGACCAATTCACTGCTTAAGGGTGTCAAAATGCAGTCTTGGGAGAGAAGAGGAGGCTGAGAAATGAGAAAAGAAAAGGCAAGAGGAAGAATGTATAAAGAACAGCAAATATTAGGGAAATGAGGAAAAATAGAAGGAACCAAATGTCACTCGAAGGGGGTACAAGTGCAATTGCTTCTCCTCCTCAGTTAATCCACAAATTAATGAAACCAGAGCAAGCATAAAAATAAACCATTATTCTACATGTTCAGAGGTGAATCTTATGGGTCTCCCAGAATAAAGTCAGATAAGAGTGAGAGGAACAGCAGCACCAGAGAATGCAGCACAAGGACATTACAGCAATTCTACTTTTTCATTCACTGCTTTTACTGGAAAATCTTACAGGTTACAGGATTCAAGGCAAGGAACTGATAAACTGCACTTTCACATTATTTCACTAAGGCAACACAGGTATGTAGAGCTTCTCAAGTGATGAAGATTCTGAATGGTTCGGCAAAAACCACTCAAATATTCATGTGTGTAAAAAAAATAATTTATAAGCTTTGATATTGAATATCAAATATTTAAATAAACTTTCTTGTCCTAATTTTTATTCACTGACATGGTATGCATATTTTATTGTTTATTTTTTCTAAACTCCCATAAAAAATCTGTTAAATTAAACTCAGTTAACTTTTACACTGTGAGATCCCTGTATACTTTTAGAGCAATGGAACCTCATTAATATCAACACAATCCTATAGGTTTCATTCTGCTAAATTTGACAGGGCTTCTTCAGAGGCAACTTTCCCTTTATAGACTTAAAAACAGAGTTGGGGAGCCTTTTGTGGGGCTGTGAACCAGTATGAGACTTAAGAGTTTGGGGCGTTTTTACCTCCTCAAACTTGAGCTAAGACCATCAAGTGTTTTATCATGGCCTGAGGGGGACTGAGTTTCTCCTTATTATTTGCTTCCAATCAGAAAAGCTCGAGCCAGACAGTTCATTCCAAGTTTGTGATATAAAAGAGAGAAATGGGCAAATATTGAGCCTATCCCTAATTACCCTCTATATTTCTGAATATGCAAATTTGAATGTACTTGGAATTTTCTCGAAGTGATTTGGCAAGTATAAATTACCCTTGCCCCTAAGACTCTGAGCTTCCACAGACAATGCATGCACAGTTGGTGTTAAAAGGCTGCAGCTTCACTGTTAACAATCAATACAAGTTTTCAACAGGAATACACTTAGACAGCATTAACACAATTACATTATGTTAAGTAATATTAATACCAAAGGCACATCCATTGCTGACCCACACCAAAGTCATAACATTCCTCAACAACTGTCTCTACTGTTTAAACATTCACCTAAAACAAAAAATTCAAACATTTAAGTATGTAAAAAAAAAAATTGTAATGTTGGACATTAGTCCTTAGATTAACTTTCTTGTCCCAATTTTTTCTTATTCTGTGGAATTGCTGTTTCATCATTTTTGTAATTTTAAATCAGTTATGTATTTTCTAGACTGTGCTCCAGAAAGACAAATCTCATTTTTACATCTGCAGGTGAAAGAAAGGAGTTGCCCACTCTCTGCATAGAGAATCTCTGTGGTGACACAGGGATAAAAACCTGTCACCTCCAACCTATATCTGGACGTGGGAGATTTATCCATCTTTAAAGCCCACCTGCCAATTCAGGGATATTTTATCATATTCATGCTGAGAATATCTTGGTCTTTGTCGCCCACTGACCCCATTTCATGGAATGGGCTGGTGAATTTATCTCCTTCCCAAGTCCCAGCCAGGCAGGTGCAAGGCAAGGTCAGAGGTGTGTTTACACACACTCGAAGTTATCTCTCATAAAAGTGACTTGGTGACAATTCCCAAATTAAATTTTAAGAAACTGGGGCCATGTTTTCCAGTGCAATTATGTGCCAGTATGGCACCAACTGTGGTTTTCAAATCACTCACTGCCAGGAAGCAAATAATATAAATCCAAACAGGATGTTCTGGGCAGGGACTAACAAGCTTTGCCTGGTATTGTGAACTATCCAAAAACCCCATAAACTACATTAAAACACTTCTAAGGTGAGAATCACACCAGTACAGAATATTACACCTGCATTAACGCTTTTGAAAATCCCATTAATTGTCTATGTACAATATTAAGTATTCTAAATACAGACTTTCATATTTGGCCCTTAATGCTTCCAGACCTTGAGGACATAAGCTAGTAGCCAAAAGGATAGAGTAAATGCAGAGCTTTACAGATATATGGCCTTTAATTTCCAAATGCATTTTTAACTGCAATGAATTAATTCCTGGTGACATGAATAATGACATTTATCTTTTAAAAGAAAATTTCACTGATCAGGAAAGCATGCAGAATGACAGCCCATGCTGAAAAAGCATCTCATTCCCACCAGTGTCTCCAGTTATTTTGCAATTCCATGGTCCATAGCCTTTCTCTGTATTAGAGAAATGCTTTCCTGTTGAAGGGAAATAAAACGAACACCTCATAGAGGAGTTCCTAAAATTTGAACAGGCATTTGAATGTGCCAAGAGTAGCAGCTGTTTTTGCCAGAAAGCAGATCTGGCAGGCATTTAGTCACAAGGTCACTGCTTATGGGGCTTTCCCAAGAGATGTGATGGAAAGCAAGAAATGTTGGCATGGCACTAGGACAGGTTGTCCTTGATGAACTGGAAGGAGAAGGCTGTTTTGGCCACAGGCACTCAGCAGCAGTTTCACTTTAGGGAGGATTGCACAATTTCTTCATCTTTTTTGTTCACTTTCCCTGAGTTTCAGGTTTGAATAGGCCCAAAAAAGTCATATTCACCCGTGCAGGAAGAGCTCATGTAACCAAAAATCAGACACAGAGGCATCATGAAATGTAACTGGATATGGCTCTTTGGCTATCCACACTCTGTGGAGATTTAAATGCTTCCTGAACTAAGTGACCTAAAACTGTGTGGGCCCCTGTGAATTCTGCAGTTCTGTAACCCTGGAATTTGTTGCGGAAGCTTGCAGGAGGATTATAAATTAGAAACTTCACTTCTCCTAAAAGCACTGAACTGCAGACCCTGCTAGTGGTCTAGATAGGAAAAAGGGCTGTCCTCATTGTCTTGCAAAAAAGGGATGGCCTGGCAGATTTGAGAGTGAAATGGCACATTTATCTTTCTTGATGTTAACTCGGAAACATAGAAACAATAAAGTGGATATCAACATTCCCAGCTATTTGCTTCCTATTTGAAATACTTGGCTGAATGCTGACTTTTTCAACCACACATTGCTAAACCCTCAACCAAGGCAGTGATACCTCCCAGTTGCATCTCCAAATCCCAGTGGACTTAGGACTGAGCAGAGAGCCATGCTGTTATTCCAGCATGCTTGTGGAGCTGCTCCTGATCGCATCCCAGCTATCAGCTCTTGACTTGTGATTTGACTGGTTCCCCATGAGCCCTCTCAGCTCCACTTCTGGATACAGCAAAGCCATGCAAGACCCTGCAGGTGACATTAGGGAAGGAAGTCCAAGCCAAGGTCAGACACACCCTCCATTCCTCATGCAAAACACCTGACCATCAACACTATCAGCTTCCCCCAGCCACAGCTACTGTGCAGGAAACGCATTTCCAGTGCAAGAACACGTGATAAACTGGAAACTGAAAATAAGAGGATATATTTAACTGCATTGGATATGAAAGGTAACAAGACATGGGTAATGGTTGTATTACTCACTTCTGCAGTTGCATCAATTAAACAAAATTCCAGTTCTGAAATTACCTGAGTCACCTCTACTGCCCATTTTTCAGTTTCCTGGGTGACAAAGGAGCTTAGAAAGGTTTATTGATGAATTTAACTATCACTTAGTGTTATTCACTGTCTTCGCTATCTATGATGTCATTTGTTCTGACTGGTTTAAGGGTGGACAAAGCATCTGAAGACAAGGGCAGAGGAATAAAGGAGATTTGTGAAAAGGAGTGATAGGAAACTCAAAGCCCTTGGAAGTCAGTGGAGATTACTGTCGTATTCACCCACCTCTTATTTATTGTGAGATTAAAAGCAAAAAAGCATTATTTAACTGTGAAACATTACTGGTATTCTGATACTTGGACAAATGCAGACAATAAAACACTATTATATGAAGTAGCTATCACAGGAGGATTGCTTAATGATCTGGTTATAAAATGTTTCCAGAAGTAGGTGTTTCTTATCTGAAAACTTACCAAAAGTAATTTAATCTTGTCCTTTTTGTCAAAATTCCTATCCCATCTTTTTCTGTTCTGCTTCTTGTTCTACTTAGTGAGTGATGTATTTCTTCCTTCCTATCTCTCCAAACGTATTGCATGTAAAGGTCAATTCTCTTAACACAGCTTCTGCCCACTCTTCAGCTAATGCATTATAGCACATTATCAAGTTTCCAAACAATTGTTCACTTTTCATTAGAATGTGCTAGGTTTCTCTCCTTCTGCAGTGTTAGTGAAAATGGTGTTGAGTTGTTGACTAGTAATAGGAACAAGCAACTTCTGCCCTTAGAAGTGGGATGGAATTGATTCATCTTATTAAAAGCAGACGTTGTGGAAGCTGGAATTTGTGCTACAAAGGTTGATGTTATGAATGTGCAGATAGCAAGTTTTCCAGGATATCCTAACATTTCTATTTTCATGAGTCATTTTCAGCTTCTGATACATCATCTTAGGTCACATTACTTCATGTTGATGTGATAGAAACGTAACATGCTAGTCAGGAAAACGAACTCATACCTGTCAAAGATCCATTTTTCCCCCCACCGTCGTTCTGCTATCTGCATTTTACCATTTTTCTTTCTCCAAGAAAAAAAATAATACTGAAACTTTACTTCCATTTCAGTACAATGAATGGAGGCCACAAACGTGAAAAAAGACAAAGCTGCAGGTTGGCAAAGAAAGCAATGATCAGGAACTGAGATAAAGAAAGCTCAAGAAAATGAACTCCAGACCCAACAGTTGAAAAAACTTAGATATACTGATGAGTACAAAACTAGTTTATGTAATATATATTTTATATCCAAACCAAACAGCTCTTAGAACATTATTGAGGCTATTATTACTTTGAAATAAACATTAGAGAGCTTCAAAGCCAGAGCTACATAATACCCAGTACACATTTACATCAGAATTAGGATGCAGGTTTTCACAAGCTAATCCACTCCATTGAACACGAGCACATGAAACACTGTACAACAGACACTGCATTTTTACATGGGTGAAAGTACCAGTGTGTTGTACAGTTGACAAAACAGAGATGGTCATAAAACCTCTCTCCAGAGGGGCTGGACCCTGCAGTGCTGAGAGAGCCCAGGGCATGAGTGCTATTCTACTATGGTTGATTCTGAATGAGGAACTATTGCTCAGTGGTGTTTTCTCTCTCCTGCCCACTTTTCTCCACATTCTCAAAAACACACATGCCCTTGAAATACTCCAAAACAGGACCTGTTGGTTTCCTGAACCCAACCTCCTGCCATCCGCAGCAATTCTCTAATCCAAATCAGAACTTTATCAAGCTTCACCTTGATAAATACCCTTTATTACTCAAATTTGAATGAAATTCCTGCTTTATCTTGGGCACCTCCATCCTCTCTTTAATGCCTAGGACCATCCTCCTTCAAGCAGCTGCAAAACCTCTTCTCTGCTCAGCTCTGCTCCAAAACCCCTCCTGTGATGCCTGAAAAGAACCTTGACAATGTCTTGGCTACTCATGTGCTGAGACTGCTGTCTATCATGTTTATAAATATTGTCTCATCTCTTCTCATACCATCCCGTCAGCCTGTGCCATCTGTTGCCTCCTGTGACATGTGCAGACTGAGCTCTTCACAGCAGCAGCTGCCTTCTTCTGTGCTTGCACTCAGCACCACCAGCACTCACCCACTGCCTGGTCCTCCAAGGCCACAATGATGCAGAAAATTAATGAAGTTAATGAGGAAATCCCACCCTACTTTCTCCCCCTTCCTCTCCCCTTTGTAGGAGGAGTGCCTGGACAAACCACACAGTTATCCACATGGGGAGGAGCATGGCAAGAGGTGGAGAGAGGTTGTCCTCCCCTCTCTGCTCAGGATGGGGATGTGCTGCATACATAGAGAAATAAGAGAAGGTCCAGAAGAGGTGACAAAGGCCATCAGATGGCTGGAGAACAGGATCAAAAAGGAGATCTTGGGGATGATGGGCCTGTTTCACGTATGGAAGAGGACACTAGAGGAAAATCCAACCATAGCTCAAGCCACTGCTCCCAAATGATGGAGCAAACTCTTCTCTGAGGAGGCAGCAAACAGGACAAGGGGCACAGGCCACAAAGTGCAGCTTGGGAGGTTCTGATCAGACATTAGGAAATTCTTGCTCATGAGGAGGGTGATGCAGTGCTGGAACAGCAGCCCAGAGAGGCTGTGAAGTCTCCTTCCCAGAGCATTTCAAAAGCTCTGGTAAACATTGCTAACCCCCATTTCCCTTTCTGCCACTTCCCAAGCAATAAAAGTTAAATGCATATTTCATCCTGATAAAATATTAAATACTTTAAATGCAACAAGACTCTTCAAACATGTGCAACTTTCCATGAGAAATGCCAGATATCCTTTACAATCTGGGAAATAAACTATTCTCCTAATTGCTCTCAGAATATATTTGCAACTTCTTTCCAAATTGTAGATGTCTAGATATTTGCATTAAAATACAAAGGCTCATATCTATTTTCTTGATTTGCTATAAGTTTTGAAACGGCCAATAGTAGATGGAAAAATTCTCCCTCCATCTGCACCACAGAAATTATTCACAAGACTTTTCCCTCTCTGGAGTTGTCCACATCAAGATGTAGTTGTCGATGTAAATAAACACTTATAAACAGTTTATTATGTGGCTTACACAAATAACAGCAACTTGGTGGAACCATGGTGCACGAGTACCTGCATGCAGATGTATGGAAATAAGCAGCAAAAAGAAATCCTGGACATTCAAAACCACTACTCAGGCTGGAGATGCAAAAGAGGATTTTTACTCTCATTGCTGTAATGCATTTTATATGCTGCTGATAGGTCTGACTTGGAAATGGCAGCAGGTAAAGGAGTATTACAGCTGTTCTCTGGTGGGGTGAAACTCTGGTCCCACTGAATCTCTGAAAGCCCCTTAAGGCCCATATTTTAGATGAGGCCTTTAGAAGTAGATGGCCTCGGGTGCTGAAGTTAATTCCTCCTCTAGTCCTTCACACTATTTACTTCCTGAGTACATTTCAAGACTTTACCTGTTTCTCTCATTTTTTAAAGAGATCTGCCTTATTTACTGTTTGCTTGACAAGTTGCAGTTCCCTCAGTTTTACTTGATAAATAGTCAGACTGCCACTCATTATTGCTGGCATGTTCAATTTCATTCAGTGTGAACTTGTTGGGCAAGGATAGGAATTTACAGAAACAAATACACAGAACAAATGTATTATTGGAATGAAAGGAAAATATTAGTTACATGAACACTACTGATATGGCTAAAGGCACACAGTTCTCTAAGTCTTAAAAAGAGTGAGTTTTAACTCATAGTAGGTCAAGTATATCCATTAGCAGCATCTCCCCTCTGCCCCTGCATGCTGCAGTGGAGCAAAATCAGACCACCAAACTACATAAGGTCTTTTTCTCACATGGTTGAACAACTTCTGATGCTAAATGAAAACCAGGATGTCTTGAACACAGCTGTATCACTCCAGACCTGGAGCAGACCTTACTGGCATAGCAATTCTGAGTTATGTGCTAAAGTTCTGAAAATCCTTTTTCTTTCCCCTCTCTCTTTTTTTTTTTTTTTTTTTTTTTTTTTTTTGTATAATGAGTGTTTAAAAGCTCAGCAAATAGAGTCCTAAAAATGTAATTGTAGCTTGGTAGCACTATTAAATATGTATACTGTGGTCTTTTTGACAATTGGTTTAATCCCTTTATAAAGTCTTCAGAAGTTCCATCACAGAAGCATGGATGCTGTTTTGATCTATTTATTACTCTTAAGTGCTCAGAGAACTGTCCCTATTTTCTAATTAACACTTTTAAAGATAAAAAGCTATGTATTAAATCAATCTGAATGATGGTTGTTTGTGAATCCCACAAGATAAGGCAATTTGCATGTTCACTTTGTACTTACAAACTAAATCTGCACATCTCCAAAGCAGCTCCTTATAATGTAAACCTTTTGTGAGTATTTGTAACTTAAAAGAAAGTTTGGCCTAGTACAGAGGCAGTGCCAATTATCTAAAGGACTTCTTTACTGAACATGATTAAGATACAAAATTATTAGGTTGTTATTTTACATTGTTTGCAGAGAAATTTGAGGAAACTACTTTAGGAATGTTAAGTGTTCTCCCGTTTTGCTTTCTTTCCTTCTTTTTTTCTGTACATATAATAACATGAGTGCATTCATGAACAAGCAACCAGTCCAAAAAGCAGCCAGGTTCCACATCACACTCAGGTTCAGCTTCCTTTGACATAAATTAAATCACTGCTGAATCCCACTGTTCACCATCCTGCATGAGCATTAAGCTGCAGCTTCAACTCCAAGACTTTATAAACTGAATTTTAATGCAAATACTAAATTAGAACAGTGATTTATTGCTGGAATCCAGTTCTGATTATTTAGCACAGTAAACATGTTAACAGAAATAGATATTTCACAGCAGTGCAATGGTCCCTGATCTCAGAAACAACTCCACCCTTGCTAAGAAAGAAATCAACAAAGCTGTATCTCCAAACCTCTCTTGTGAAGATGCATATTATTATTTCCAGATGGCAAGAACATAACAAGTATACCTATGAGACACTTTTTTTACTATATTTGCTCTTGAACATCTCATAGGAAATTATTTCTTTCAGGTTTGCAATCTGCCTTCCTTCACTTCCTTGGCTTCTCTATAACCACAGGTCCAAGCACAGATAAGAAGCAGGACAAACAATTGGTCATGGCTTTGAGCTCTAGCAGGTCTGATTATGGCTCAGGCATGGGATAACTCTTCATCCTCATTTTTGGACTTCCTCATCTTCTTCCACTAGTAATTTAGGAAGCGGAAAGTCATGTCATCAAATACTTTTTACATATGTTATACCTCTTCTTCTTAATAGAGTTTCTGTTATCGTCTTGTACCATCATTGAAAGGTGGGGGTTTTATTAAAAAAAAAATTATTTTTCCCCACGAATCTCCCTGATCTTCAAATCAGTGAATTTACCCTGAATTCGGATTATTTTTCCTGACCCTGACCACAGTCTCTCTCCATTTACCTTACAGATACATTCAACATCCTCCCTTTAACGTGTTCTATAAGAGCCTCCTATATTCAGTGGGTATATTTTTGTTCTGGTCTCGCAACTACACAATCAAATTTTTGTGCTTCAGGGTTAATCTGGGTCAGAAGGCCCCAAGAATGCACATCTGACACTCCTAATCTAATTCTGGAAACGTGAGATTCGCAGACAGAAAATCTCTTTCTGGGAGCAGAAAAGAATGTCAGACTCACTGGGACACTAAAATGACTTTCAACTATTTTTCATTTATATGAATTTAATCCAAGGAGCTCAAAATACATTAATTTACAGACCCCTCTACACACCTGTGCCACAGCATATGTGTTATTCTGCCTTGTAGAGAAGGGAAAATAGGGGCACCTCCTTCTCTGAGTTCATTCAAGGATGGAACTACACATAGAGTATCCAGAAAGGATCCAGGAAAATAACTCAGGAGGCCACAATCTTCTTGATGATAGAAACTTCACTGAGATTAGGGCAGGAAAGGCAGAATTTGACTTACTGGGAATGTGTATTATGGGAACTTGCAAATGGAAGATAGGCTTCTATCTGAAAGAAACATCAATAAAAGTAGAGATACAGCACAAAGACCTGTAACAGTTCACAAAGAGAATGGAAATATAAATGTGACAGCTCTCAAGGGTTGGAATTTTTACCCAATATCACAGAATTTCAAGTGACCCATAAACTTAAGATTTGTTTTCAAGAGTGACACATCACAGAAGACACAAACCCCCAATTCTCATTAAAAGCCGATGAGATTAATCTAGGTTATCTTTAAACTGAGTGGCTTGAGAGCATGTTCAAGACTTCAGTTTCCCAGACACATCCCAGCTCCACTCTGGGACAACAGCAGATATGATTTTATCTTCTTCCTTCTCCAGAGAGTCTGTTTTCCATGGATGGGAAATCTGCCATCTTCAGCCAGCCTCTTGGTGTGGGAACTGAAGGACAAGGACTTGGATCACATTGCTCAGATGATGCAAAGATGAGTTAAATGGGATCACAAAGACCATTTTTCTCCTAAATTCAAAGCAGGGAGCAGAACTTTTTCACCTCCGTCTCCCCAGTTAAAAATTTTAACAAATTGTAGCTTCTGCCCATCACAACAGTTTAAAACATTCAGCAGCATCTCTGCATCACCAAAAACACCTTCCTCCAGTGTTGGGTCACATCATGGTGGAAGCCTGCTTCTCAAGCCTCAGACTCCTTTTTTGGGCCACAGCACCACACACAAAGCAAATCATCTTTTACAGAACAGGATAAAAGAGAAATCAGTAGAACACCTTGGGTTACTTTCAATAGAGATCCCTGTAAAACCTTCCACCAAAACTCCTGCTATCAATGCAGTGCCTCAAGCATTGTTATTCCATGATGCTACCCAGTAGTTTAGATAAAACCATAGCTTTGTCTCACATTGCCATTTATTAATTTTTTCCATCAGTTGAGGAAACTTAAGTAGGCTGGTAGAAATTAGCCAAGCCAAGCTAGGCAGACTGAGTGGGCACAAACCACACCAAGAATGGGCCAAGACCATCCCTTGGCACGAGGTTGGGGTGGCTCTGCAGGACAGTCTAGCAGAGCCACATGGAGTGTGTTGAAGGTGTCTGATGCACGTGACAATGAATTTGACACACTTTCAAGAGAGCAATGAGTCATGAATAAAAACTGGTCTTGGTGCCATACTCAGGCAATGAAAGAAAGTCAAAAAAAGGAAGTAATGAGTTTCCCAGACTGGGGCTTGCCAACCTTCAGTGAGGGCAGACTGAAGATCTTCCACAAAAAAAGGTCTGTCACGGTGGGGAAGAGTGAGCACAGCCCCCAACACAAGCATCAGCTAAATTTTCTATCAGTTTTTGGTTTGTTGGTTTTTTGGTGTTGGTTGGTTTTGGTTTATTTTAAGGAGGAACTAAAGCCAATCCACACACTGTAGGAGACAAAGCATATTGATGGTTTGGTTACTAAACACACTGTGAATTTTCACAGTGGATCAGCAGAAAGTTATGAAGCACAGGTGTTCCTGTAATTGTGATACATTGGGAAAATTCATACTGTTAAATGAGCCTCAGCTTCACACTTCCACCTGTGTGGTGTGGAAATGTACTGTGGGTACACGGGGATATAATAGAGGATACGTAGGAATGATTACTGGCTGGTTCAGGACCTGCTAGGGTTTATTTCTCTTAATTTGTCTGAGTGTGTAATTTCTGCATTTGTATTTACTGCCATCGTAAAGGGGGAAATGTCTGTTACACATGCTGGTAAAAATAATGATAACATGCGAAAAAACAAAGTTAATACACTGAGTGGAAAAGAAATCCTGAAAGCACGCACGGCAAAGGAAATCTAGAGAGTCTTTAGGAAATGGAAAATATTTCATCAAGAGAATGAAAGCATGAGGGTTTTTTCTGTCACATTTCAATTCTACTCAACAGTTTCTTGTTTTCATTTTTTATGCAAAAGGAGGGAGGAGATGATTCAAGAATGGGAAATGTGGGAAATGCTAAAATGCAGAAAGATGAGGTCTTGAAGCAGGTGGAAGGAAATATCTACATGGATTACCTGAAAGAGAACATGAGAAACAAATGGAGAATGCTGGCATATAACTTGATTTATTTTGCTTTAACAGGTGTTTGTTGGGATGAGAATTGGAGACACAGAATTTCTTAATTTTATTCCAGACCTGTCAGAGTTTCTCAAGTGAGTGTTTCAGGACTATAAAAGCAAAGAACCAAATAAACAAAGGAAGATAATTAAACATATCTTCCTGCATGCCTTGGAGGTGTCAGCTCTGGTGTTTGACAAGGAGCACAATTCTGATTACTCATGAGAGAGCCTTTCAAGCTGTCCTGGAGACAGCAGACTGCTCTCTGCTAAGGATAGCTGACATGACAGAATAACTCTAAAATAACTAGTTTTCAGAACTATTCCTCTTTTAAAACCATAATCACCACCTTGAAGTGACACCTTTAAAAAAGTGATGACTCGAATGCCACATCTCAGAATTTGCCTACTCACATCACCTTGCTCTGGGCAACACCTTGATGCTCATTGATGATCAGCTGGAATTTCAAGGTGGCCTTCAAAAGTAGCCCCAGCTGATAAGAAGAACCATCAAAGGAACAACTTGTTTATCATGGGGATGGCAAAGTGTTTCGAGGACTACAGGCAAGCCTCTTCTCTAATCACAGATAACAATATCTCTTTTCCAAGGAAATCTGTAGCACTGGAAAAGGGAAGGAATAAAGGCTGGAATTGGTTTAGCTGAGAAAGATTTTCCTGAGCAGATATAACAAATGCAACAATGCATGTTCAATGTATGTTATGTGACAACCATTAAATAATTATTTAACAGGGTTAAGTGAATCTGAGCCTAATGTTTTAGTCCAACATTTTTTTTCCAACAGATTTTGCCATTTTCCTATCATTTTATCCACTGAACATCCTATAGCTCCCCTCTCTTGGATCTTCCCTTACCTCTAACTCCCTTCTGAGACTCTCCTTTGGTCTCTCTCCTCTTCTGCCTCTCCATTTCCTCTCTTGGAAAGTGTCGTACTCCTGTAATACAGGAGTGACATTGCTTGTTTGTGGCCTTGCTCACTCCTGCCCTCATCAAATCCTGCATCAAGCTTTATTTTAATTCTGCATAATAATGAAGCAAGTAGACACTAACTTGATTTCTTTATTGACCTGCATATTATCCCCGCAGGAAGTGGTCAGAGTGGCTGGAATCCATGTTTTTTCCAGCTTAAACTCAAAAGCTCTTCAGACAGAGAAGTGCTCAGATGTTAAGATATTACCAGTGTTTGAAGTACCCATATTTATTGATCTACTCAGTGTTTGAAAGTATTTTACCCTTTAAACCTCTTCCCTCCTCTAGAAAATGAATTCATATATGACTTGAAAAAAAATCACTAGCTGCTAGCTTTTCATAAATCCGATCCCTGCCTCTTCATTTCCAGCCTAAAATTGATCCCTACTGGCTAGTGTTGCAAGTCTCCATTTACTTCCTGCTGTCCCATGGGATCCTGTGAGGTGCCATTCCCACTGGCCTTCTGTTGCAGACCCAGTCTCAGTCCCACAGCCACGGGCCCACCTTGTCACCAAAGTTTTCTGTCACTCATGTTCAACTCCTGTCCTCTAACTCTTGTTCAGTGTCTTGGAGCACCTTTCCCTCTCCTGTTCCTCACAGTCCAGAGCACATTATTTATCCACAGTTCCACCACATTTTTTATCTTTAAACTTCCTTGTCAAACTTGGTTTCAATCTTACATCTGGTATTTCTTTCCCTGACTTCTGACCTTTTCCTTGGCAATTGGAATGGCTTTCTTTCCTGAAACTACTATCACTTTCAGCACATTGCAATTAATGGAAAAGGGGCAGATGGAGGATGTCTCCACGTCCTGGGGTGGCGTCAGAGGACGTTAATTTTGGACGTTCCTCTGATTTTGTCTCAAACCAGGACACTCCATAAGGATCAGCCTCATATTTATGCATATAGGAGAGCAAGAAAAATTGTAGCACTAAAAACTTCAGTCCTACTGAAAAAAACCCAAATATTATAAGCACTGCAGATAACTGTAAAATTGGAAAAAAAAAAAAAAAAAAAAAAAGTGTTGACCATGAGAAACTTTCAGTCACCAAATTAGGTGAACAGCATATTAAAACCATGAGAGTTGGCCAATTGTTCCCATTCTCAGGCATTCCAGGGAGATTACAGCCTTGGAACAGCTATACTTGCCTGGATTATATGAAGGCTATAATGGAACCCATTTTTGTACTGAGTGGCAAACAGAGTGGAAGTGGAGAAGGTCTCCGCAATTCAAGAGCCTTTTTGTGTCACTTGCACTTTTGCCACCTCCCCCTCGTGCTCCAGATACCGTGGTGACACACTGCTGCCATGATGAGGAGGGTGAGTGGTGTCCAGGAGCCACTGGGATAACGGCCTTTGACAACAGATGGTTATAATATTACATTACACCCTTGGCACCAGGGCTTACTGACTAGACTGGTGTAATCCCACACAGCGTTTTGGAGCTTTCTTGGGTCCCCCATCCTCTGTTCATGGTCTGCAGAAAGCAAAGTGCTGCTCTCATGGCCGTCAGGAAATGGTGATGGGTTTAGCAAAAACGTGGTGCAGCTCTCCTCTCCCAAAGCCAAGCTCATTCGGGCTCATCCAGTGTAATACTCATTGTATTTAGAATCACATTTGAAAATGTATGGAAAATTAAAGGAAAGATGCAATATAGTATTTTTGATCTCCCAACCTTTTTCCTTTTCTTTTATAAAACAGAACTTCTTGTACAAATACTGCAAGTCCAGAAAATCCTTCATATTAAGAAGTTGTTATAACACCAGGTAAAATAATTTATGGCAAATTACTCTCAAGGCTCAGCTTTCCCAATATTATCCCGCTATTTCATAGACATATATATCTTCTGTACATTGTGCAGGCCTTCAGAATCTGACACTGTTCTCAGAAAAATAAATGGGAAATGAACATAAGCATTTTTACTGTAATATATACATTTGCCATTGCCTAAAAATAAAGAAAAATAGGTAAAAAACTGAAACCGATAACAATGTCCAGAAACTCTAAATGTAGAATATCATTCAAAGGAGCTAATTCCAGTGATATTGCTGGAGCCATTCTAGGAATCTACTGTAGGTTCAGGAAAAAAAAAAATTAATATATTTCTATATGGTGTTAGAGAATAACACAGCCACACTTTTTTGCTTTCAGATGCTATTTGAGAATCTTAACACAGTCCTTAATCGTAGCGTTTAAGTGCCTTTGTTACTCCATTGTGTGTTAAATAATGTCATTACAATTGTTATGCTTACACACCAAGTTTTGCCAAAATCCCCCACTCACTGCTTCTTCATTAAATAACAACAAACCGTGAGGGTTAGTTCTGCATCAGCACTTCAATTTCCTCATGAAAAATTGGCCTTCTTTTTTCTTGGCTTGTGAGCACCCCAACCAATATCACTCATGCCTTGTTATACAACAAAAGGAAATAACGGCCCCTGCAACAGCAATCTGGCTGTGCCTGCCCGTGCTCGATGCCATTTTGACTTGAGCAGCCCAGGCAGTGTGTGTTGCTCCCCCATCCCCTCTGCAGAGACAGGCCTCAATCTCCCAAATTGACTGTAAAGGGAATGTTGTCTGAACCCACTGGCTTGGTGGGCGCAGAGAAGTCTATGTGGTACAAACAGGCGTGGAAACAATCATTGCATTCCTTTTGCACCCACTTTTCCTTGTGAAGATGGCAAGGGAAAGGGATAATTGGCAAGCACTGAATGTGCATTATATGCACCTTGCTGCTTCCCAAAGCAAGGTCTAATCATGCAGTGAGGTGAGTGTGTTTGGGCCTGGCAGCTGTCTGTCTTGGGAAAATCAGTAGGACCCAGTTTGTACCTCCACATCTTGCTTAGCAGATCTGTTTGTATGCTAATAAGGAAACAGATAAGTCACTGGAATCAAGTCTACAAGAATTTAATGTGTTTGCAGTTCAGCAATTAAAGACATGCTTCATTTAAAGCACTTAGTCACTTGACTAGTGTCCATCCAAAAAGCCCTAATCTTACTTGAAATTTTCTATCATTAGATAAGCAGTAATTGGTCAAAACAGCTCCACTGACTTCAGCAGCACTGTTCACACACCCACATAAGCACAGATACTTTACTAGCTCTGGACCAAACCCAAAGCCTGTATTGCAGCTTTACTGTGAGGCACCACCCGGACTCTGAGAGGTGTTAATGCCATGTGTTCCTTTAAAGTTGGGACCCGTGAGACCAGAATGATACCTGAGAAGTGCCAAAAGCCCTCAACTCCTCACTGAGCAAATCACTCCACCAGATCACTCTCAGTCAACATGGACCTGCACCAAGGATGTCAAAAGAACAAGATGTCACCAGCTTCAAAGGAGGCAGGATTGGGCCAAAAACCAATTATTTTTTGTTTGGGCTGTTACCCAACAAAAAGCAGAGGGAGATTTTCAGTTGAATTCCCTGAGTGGAGTTGGTGACAAACACCTTTCACACATTCCTTTTTCTGGCAGGAGTGAGGGAAGGTGTCTCAGTGGCTCACATGCTAATCTTCTATTGCTGAAACTATAGATCAGATGGCGGTTTGGTAATTTTTAGCATAGCTCTTGTTTAGCTCAACACAGACACAGAAAATGAAGCACTCATTTGCTGACTAGAAAATCACAGTTGAGGTCGATTGATGAAGCAGTGCAAAGAAGCCTGTTCTGTCCCCAGCTTGTGGATAAACAATACCAACCACCACCCTTCACTAGTTATATATTCAACTCCTGAATATTTAAAAATCCAGCTAAACTACTATATGGCTTACCAGTGCTTTTGTAGGGAAAGTGTCAGATTATTTTACATTTAGCTACACTCAAAGCAGCTGCCCTATGTTTCTAACACAGAAAAAAAAAATCATTACAGGGAAAAAAAAACAAAAGGGAAAGAAAGAAATCCAAGCAATACCACGTTAAATGATGAACCACGGAAGTGGATTTTCCATTACTCCGTAAAACCTTAGGAGGCCATGAGTTAACTGAAGCAAGCAGAACAAAAAAAACAACAAACCAACAACGAAGCAAGGAAGGTACCATAGCTACTTTCTTGAAAACAAAACCAATCTTTTCATTCCTGCCATTTGTTAGAATTCTTCCTCCAGGCAAGCTGGACAGCTGCACTAGTAGGTTTTTTAGTCATGGGTTGTAAGCCCCACCTGGCTAGATTTGTTTAGCAGACAGCTGGCAGAATGAAATAAAAAGAACAGGGACATACAAACTGCTTCCAACACAAAAAGCTGAAAGAATACTTTTTGGATGCTTTCACTGAGTGTATTTGGTATATGTTTGGGGGAGATTCTTCCCTTGGTTTTTACCGTCCCCCATCTCTCTGCACCCAAAAGTATTGAAAAAAGCCAAAGTGAGACTGCAGGCTGCATTAAACAGATCAAAAAGGAAGGGGAAAACCCCATCTCAGACTATTAATTTTGTAGATATGCACACATATATGAATACACACTCTCTCTCAATTAGGTTTACAATTCCCCAAGACTGACATTGGTTTTAAATTAACTTCTCTTCTTATTCCTTTTTTCCCTTCTCTCTCTTTTTTTTTTTTTTTTTTTTTTTTTTTGGCAACTTTCTTCCTCTATTTTGTAAAGCCAATAAGATAGATTTTCTTCATCTGGAAAGTTCTTTCTAGCTTAAAGATAAGAAGGAGTTTAAAATTGTGGGAATGGCATCCCTCCTGCATCTGTTTCTCTCAAAAACCTATCAAATATCTAATTTTTGGCATTACTGCTGGCTCCAACAGGGGATGACATAAACCAGCTTTGTGGTTACATGTTTCACTTTTAATCTCATGAAAATGAAAATCAGTGCTGAAATGTCCCTTTACATGTGACAATGTGGGACTCTTTTCCAAAAACCAAAGGAAAGGGGCGTTACCCTGGTTAAACTTAATATACAGCATATGTATAAATTTGCTTTTAGTTTGGATTTAGCTCGATGCTAGCAGAGGCATGTTGGATTTTTTTTTTTCTTTTTTAATTATTATTATTTTGTTTTACTGCAGAGATTTTAAACACTTTTGAAAGAATCACTGCACAAAGGAAGATGCACAATAAACGTAAGATAGTAATCAGCAGATGAGCAGGCTGTTATGTGACAACAAATCTTCTGCAAGTAATATCATTTTCCACACAGCTCTATGGTCACATTCCCATAACATGTTTCTGTAGTTAGTGTGAAGGGAATCTGGTTTTTGCATGAGTTCTTTATTAAGAGCTAATGTAGTAATACTGGATGTACGACGACAAACCAAGATGGCTTGGATACTGTCTTGATTGGAGAAACTCTATGAAAACAAACTCCAAATGTTTAAAAATAAAAATCTGCCTTGACTCTGCTTGAAAGGGAACATGTGAGAAAAAGAACATTTAAGCTTACGGTATGACTGGTACCTATGAAACCCAGATGATCTGAGGTTAAAAGAAGCCTGAAACACAAGCCTACTCCTATTTTCCGTGGAAAAGTAACAAATATTAGCTAGAGGAAGGCCCTGAAACCAATCTAAGCCATTCCATAGCACAGCACTCGCCCTCCTGAGCAGCAGCCGTTCTTGGCTGCCCTCCATCCCTGCCTATACATCTTCACGGAGCACAGACTCCACGGAGCCTGGTGGGATACGTGCCTTAGAGAGCCCTCGCCTCACCAGAAACATCAATATTGGTATCATATGCCTCAAACAGGAGGAAAAGGCCTGTAGGGCTGAATCCTCTGGGCTCAGGGAAGCCCAGCAGCTTCACCAGGGGCAGGAGGTGGGGCCTGTCCACGCTTCCATCATGCACAAAATCCATCTCTCAGCAAGCAGGAGAGGTAGGAAGTGGCATTTGGAGGGGGTAATATAGGTCAATATGTCTTTATGGTCCTGATCCACCAGGCTTTGCAACAGCTCCCTGCTTTGTTTAATGGGTATTTTGTTAAATAAGTACCCAGGTAGGGCAAGGACAAGGAGTAATGGGTTCAAACTGAAAGAGGGGAGGTTTAGGTTTGAAATACAGATTAAATTCTCCTCTGTGAGGATGGCAATACACTGGCAGAGGTTGCCCAGAGGAACTGTGACTGCCCTATCCCTGGAAGTGTCTGAGACCAGGTTGGATGGGGCTTGGAGAAACCTGGGGTTGTGGAAGGTGTTCCTGCCCATGGCAGTAGGGTTGGAATGAGGTGGTATTTAAGGTCCCTTCCGACCCAAGCCATTCTATGATTCTACCATCTACTGAAAACTCTTTGCTTAGAAAATACCCAAGCATGCATCTTTTGAGGTTCTTCTGTTGATTTGTTGAAGGCAAAGCTTATGAAATCCTCTGTGCTTGTCCCACACAGTCCTCCCAGGCTCCAGCTGAAAGAAGTCACACTAATTTTGTGTATCTCTCATTTCTTAGGTTAGCTAAGAGTTCACCCTGCTCTAGATGAACCCACATCTCAGCCAACTTTTCTAGTTAAGAAAATTGATTCTTGTTCACTCCTTTCAAAGAAGAGAATCATGATGATTTTTGAAAGGCTCACCCCCCACTGCTAGAAAACCTCCCTCTTTTGACTGCATGAACTTTGAGTTATATAAGATAGAAATGGCTGCATTTAAGGAAAAGTCAACGAAGAAGAAATTCTGCAAGTTTAAAGCTTATCCTTAATCCTTGGCCAAACATCCATGTTTCTTCCTGTGTACCTCATCTCAACAAACGCTTTCTGCGTTATGAGACTTGCCTGTAAATTGCCCTCTACATTTTAGCTGGACGACTAATGACAGCAAAACAACTGAAAGTGTTTCATATTTATGTTGGAAGATTAACATAACTCATTTCAACTCTGTTGAATGGACACATTTTACTCAGGAGAGAAATATTAAAAAAAAAACCCTACAAAACCCACAAATGCAGAGGGAAAAGGGACATCAACTCTTAAAAATATTTCCTGGTATTACCATTCGTATGGCATAAACAAACAGGCAGAGTGCATACATATGGGCCCCAGTCCTGTAATTTGGATGACAAGGGAGATCCTTTTGCCTAGGCAGTGCAAAACTAATTTCACCACACTGGCACATAATGCAATGTGATTGCTCCCTCAGTTTTATATTACAAGGTCACTGGAGCAAAAATTTTTGTGGTTTGTACAGTACCAAGCACTCCAAGAAAACTTATTATATAATGATGTTACATTTAGTATAAATGAACCCATACCTACTATATAACATGGAGGAAAATATTTTGTCTGACGTAGAGAATCTGCAAAAACATAAAGGACAGTCTACAGAAAAACAGCTTTTGATTGAGAAATTCTGCTCATTTCTTATAATCCCAATTTGACTTCTATTCCCTGAGAACTCACAAACATTTGGAAACTTTAAGCTGAAGTATTTCCATCCATGGATTAGTTTTTTTTCCTGGGCATCAAAGACCTGAGTTCAAATTCAACCTTTAAGAGCTCTGACAAACAGAACATTGCAATCTGGCTAAACCATGCAATATTGCAACCCTATTAATGCTAAATCATTAATCACTTCAATAAGCAAGAGACCTTGTCCTTCCTTGGCTCTTCCAATGAACAGCATCATCCAGACCTCTGCTGAGACGCTTGGTTCAGTCTTTCCCAACACAGAACTAGCTTGACATTTAAAAAAAATAAAATATATGAAATATCAAAGTTCCTTCTACTTCAGTTCTGAACAGATCTACTCAACATCACAGAAAATAAGCTCTTTTTATTAAAAATACTTGCAAAACAATTATAGAAATTCTGTCAACATGTTTATTTACCAAAGCACAATCCTATAAAAATGATGGGTATTCCCATAACAGCCTCAATACTAAAAGCTCATGTTTTCCTTTTAAAAAGCTATGCAACAGCGAACACTGCTTTAAATCCTACTTTTTCCACTCCAAGCAGAGAGTTTTATCTGGCAATAACAAATGGGCTCTCTTCCTTCAGCACCTGTATTTTCTGAGGAGCCAGTAAACCAAGGATCGGTTCAGCTTCATGTATGAGGTTTAAAGTAATCTCAGCCTCAACTGTTGTGTCTTTGGAACCAAAATATTTTCTTTTTAATTTTGTCTCATATGCTTAATACCAGCAGAGTTACATCCCCCAATGTTTTATTGGGCATATAGAGCACGAGGCAGCAAAAAGCACAATGCACTATGATCTAGACTTTAGGACTGTAGCTGAAATTGCTCATTCATAATTACAGAAGTACCTGGAAACTTCATCTGGCTTCTCTTTTTCAGCTTCATTTTACCCAAACAAACCTTGAAAAATTCATTTTGAAATACCTTTCCGTGTCACTGCTTAGATACTTCATTTGTTCAGTAAAAGTAGTTTTAAATGGTGACAATAGTCATAAAAACTGATGAGACCCGAGATGTAAATGGTCAAAATTAATATTATCAAAAGATAACAAATTATGGTAATCTTGATTTGAAAAAGCAAAGGCTGCCCTGAAATCTTTGCAAATAAACTGCTCAGGTTCTAAGTAGGCACACAATTGTTGAACAGTGTCCACCATCATCTCCCTCCCACAATTTTACCTGAGCCATGCTTCATGTGGTGAAATCCTTCTTCATAGCACAACCAGAAGACCCAGGTCACGTGCTGGGATTTACTCTCCCAACAAAGAGTGTGCAAGGGGATGCTGAACTGAGTATTTACAGAATCTTTTCCCAAAACAAAGCCCAAAGCAGATTTTTGCAGTAGACCCATCCGAGAGCACGGCGCCAGTGTCCATTTGAAGGCATCACCCATATCAATGGAGTAATGAGAGTCAAATCCCATGTAATTTACACATTAAAAGGGGAGAGCAATGCATGAAAAAATCAGTTTGGCTAATGAAAAAATCAGTTTGTCTAATGAAATTAAAGTCCCTAATCAAATATTGGCAGGAAAGATATTTAGAAACTCTCCTAATGTCATCCAGCTAATTCCCCCCTATTCTAACTAGAAGGGAAAGCAGTTGACTTTTATTCCCTGCTGAACCTCCCGCCCTCAAATCACCAGAAAGACCCTGTTCTGAAGAGTATAATTAAGGCAGATTAGGGCAGATTTAACTGTCAGCTATACCAGTATAGCACAGGTAATTCCTTTTCCTTCGGAGGTTGCATGACAGCTCCAGGTAGGTAATGCATCTACTGGAGAGGATTTCCTTGCACACATTCTTCTTTGAAAAGTATTTTTTCCTGACCTAATGTATCCACCCGTAGCAAAACAGATATTGACAGACTGCCCAAGTACAGAGGAAGCTGTGCTCCTGGGTGGCTACCTCTACTAGGTTGACTTGTACTTTTAGCTTCCAATTTTTTAAGTCCAGAAGATTTTTAGGGGACTAGACAATTAAAGTATGAATTCATAGGAAGGAAGAAAAAAAAAAAGAAAAAAAACTACCAAAAAACCCACCACCAACAACAAAGTTCTGGAATTATTATGTCCCACAAAGCATTAATTTTCCCATCACCCACCAACCTCTACTAGAGGGACCCTCTACTCCTTTCGGTCTTGTCCATCTGCCTTTCCTGGCTTTGTTCTTCTTCCCTTCCCAGTTTCTGCCATTCTCCTTGATGATATCACCTTGGTGTCTCTTCATCCCCATCCCCATCCATCAGCCACTCCTTTGTGCTGCCTTCTGACTCTGGAGTCACCACCGAACTACACCACACACCTCTCACACCATCGCCCCACACTTCAACAAGTTTTGTGTGAATATTCCAACAGTAGGAAAGAAAGAGGTCAAACAAAAGAATAAATAAAGTATTACCATTGGTTGTCATAGCTGGCACCATCCTGCTGGGCTTTATTTAGGCTGCAGTTTTGATGATAGACTTTTATTGGATTTCTTTTGTGGTAACACTGTATTTTAAGTATCTTATTATGAATTCATTTAGTATCGATTGCAGCAGCTCTGATCATAAAGAATTCATTTGTCATGCCATGAATGTCATATGCATTCATATTAAAAAATTTTTAATTCAAGATTAATTAATATGAGAAATTTGTTGTTGTTGGTTTTTTTTATTTCACTATCTTAATAGACCTCATAGTTTGGAAGCCCACTCTTGATACTTTTACCAGAGTTTCTCCATTTGTACACTTTTTAAAAGAGGAACTAGAAACCTTTTTTATTTAAACTTTTGGGATTATGTTTAAAAAGAACCTTCCCAGAGAGCCTAACGTTCCCAGATCTCATGAATTTATTGCACTAAGTAGACTAAGCAAGTTTTCATACCTATTTGATGATTCTGCAACAAGCCAAGGAAATTTAAAGCTTGCATTTCTCCCTGGTCCAACAGAAAGACTTGCGCCTTGAGTGAGAGCTGGCAAACACAGAAGGGGATTACCTGTGACTTCAAACCCTCTGTAGATATGTCAAAATACGCTCTGAGCAAATTGAGCCTTGACTAAAAGCAGGTATGTGCTTTGGATGCTATGTCTCATTGCATCTGTTACAGGCAACGTGTCAGCCACGTCTCCATCCGGCTGCTCCTGACTGTGATGCAACATGACACAGTTTGATAACAAAAGGATGTAATACACCATAATGACTCCAGGCAGGCAATTGTAATGTGATGGGATGTGCTGCCATGTAGTAGCAGGTGACATACCTCTTCAATCAGTCATGGACTAACTGGCAAAGCCTCCAGTTTAGGTTCATTTTGGAAAAAATCCTAAAGTCTTCATGATTATTTTCATCTGAATGTTTCAATATTGTTTCATGCTGCGCTCACCCTGGCTTCCCATTGCTGTGACTGATTTTCCAGGTAGCAGCTGAAGCTATACCAAAAAATAACCAACCCAAAACCCTATAAATGCCTGGTATCCAGGCTAGGCACAAGCAGATCCTCTTTGCAAGGGACTATGCATGCATTCACCCTTAAAAATCAACATAGAGAATGCTGCAAAGGTAAGAGGCAATCCTTTATTTGTGCTATGGAAAGCAATAATGGAGATTTACAGTTCTTCAATAGAGCAAAGTATTTCCCAGAATGCTGGCTAACTGAACCCCTCTGTACTGTATTGATGTGCCAGCTCACTGAAAACACCAGTTTATTAATAAATAGCTTGACTGAAGAGTCAGATGTAGAGGGAGCCTGCAGAAAGACACTGTCTCTACAAAAAACAGGGAAGTGTGGGGGCAAAAAAAAAAAGAAAAAAGCACACTTACTGCATGAGACTGAAGAAATATGATCAGGAGATTAACTTTAGGAATGGGCAGAGAAACTGAAGTGCCTGGGGGAAACACGGAAGAGCACAGGGAGATCTATGGGAGGTCTGCGCCTGCAAAACGTTTCCCCTCCTGTTTCTGATTTGCGTAGCTTGAACCATCCCACCATCTAATTAATTTCTTTTGTAAAGAATGTCACACATGTAGAAATCTACTCCTAAAAGCCCCCAAAACATGTCAAACTCCAGACCCAGGTTGCATTGCAGGCAGCGTTGACAGTGAGCTCAGGGCCACTGGTAGGGGTGAGCTTTACTTGTACCTTTGTAAGCTTTGCTGTTCTTATGTCCCCAGGGCATCCCCTGGGCATCACACTTCACACCCAGACACACACTGGAGAGGCTTCTCCTGTACAGAAACCAGCAAATTTGGGGGTAAAGCCACTCTCCCTTGCAGCCTGCTACCATTTTGCCAGTGGACTTTCATTTGCTTGTCTCAGCTGCTGGTACTTAGCTCCCACTGCTCAGTGGGACTCTCAGCTAAGTGAGAGGAGTATCAGGGGAAAACATCCCTCACATCTTCCCTTTCAACTTCAGGCAGTGTGGGGAGGGGTATCAATGTGTAGCAGATGTGCTGAGACCACAGTGATCTCTTCCTCATGATTACAGTTGGTTATACCTGGGGATGCGCAATTTAATTCAGGCACAAATGTGCAAAGGAGAGTGATACTAAAGTAGAATAAGTGGTACTAAAGGCTTTGTTCTGTGCACAGTAATGCAGTGCTTTCTTTCACTAGACCTGGTTCACACATAAAGAAAAGAGGCACAGTTTGATACATGCCTGATCCGAGGAGCGCTGCTAAGTGAGTGTGTTTGTTCTCAGTGTTGTTGTCATAAATATCATGAAATTTCTTATTTGAAGTTGGGAACTAATGATTCTTTCTCCTTAATGTGCCACAGTGACTCTGCACCCCATTGTTTTCCACCATTTGAGAATGCCCAAGGATGTCATTATAACTTCATGTATTCAATATTAAACCTTCACAAACAGCCGAGTAAATGAGCAGTTATCTTTGTTTCTGAAAATAGTGTACTTTTTAATTTCTTTTTTTTTTAAAACTTCGTTTATCAGTAACTAGGTGTAGTCAATTGCTCTTCAGTATTGATCACAATATCTATAGCAGTCACAGAGTACCTTTGCTCAAGGTCATTGTAAGGTCGAGTTATGATCAATATGAATTGACTGTCTGCAAATAAATTTAAGTAGCTGACATAACTGAAAGGAGTAACTATTTAAAGTTAAGGTGGACCACGGGTCCCTGGTTTAGAAAGGCTCAGAGACCATATGAACACAGTGGTGGCACAAGTCATCTGAACACACATCACCAGTTCCACTGATTTTCCTGCAATTAGAGGTACATAGCTATGGATCTAATCCTGAATATGCTTATGTTTGGGAATAAAAAAGAAAAACCACAGTCTTCATTCTTAGTCTGTCATGAGCTGACTCACTTGGGATCAGACTCACTGCCTTGAAAGTAAATAAGTTAATATTAAAACAATATATGCAGGGTCTCTATTGCTATGTTCCATTTCCCATAGGCTTTTTGTATTCTGTCTGTAGAGAAGCCAAAGAAGGACAGACTTTTCCAACATCAATATCTACACCTTGTCCTTCAATACATATTTAGACATCCATGTCTGTGGGCAACCATATTAAAATACTTTACATTGAAACCAACAATCTAAAACTTTTTTTTTTTTGGTTAATGAGTATATTTCCATACCAACCTTGTTGGTGTTTTGGAGAGGAGCTACCTGAGGATTTTAGAACCTCTCGGACAAAAAACCCCAAACCAAACCAACAAAAACCCACTGAGTAGAAGGACTGTATCAAACCTCAATGGTCTCACACAACATTATCCAAGGGAGAGATGTCCCAGGTGAGACAGGCTGTGGGAGAAGACCTGTGATCAGGTCGCTGGCCACTGGATGTCACTGCTGCCTACCCAAAGGTAGCCCACAAAACAATTGTGTGACTGCAAAAATTGTGGCTGTAGGAAGCAGTATTACTGGAACCATTCCACATAGTTAGGCAATTTCTAATTTCAGAAAAACAGGCTCATAAAGCTCAAGAAGGCAATACCCAACTTCAAGAGTAATTAGTTTCATTTGTTTGCTTCAGCTCGAGCTGAATGAGAAACACTAATAAAGAGTAAGTTTGGGGATCACAAGGAGTTACAGAAAGTTGCAACCATTGTGTTTTTACAAAGGATATCTTCAACAGAGGTACTGCTTTCCAATCTCCTTCAAAAGAACAAAACCAAACATACACCTGGGAAGATTTTCCTATTCCTATCAGCAGGAAGAGTATATTTGTTTAGTTTGCCTAAAGGAGGTACCACCACTGCTCCTGACCATTGCAACCACCTACTCACCGGGAGCCTCACTGAGTCAAAAATAATCTGCCCAGCTCCAAGGAAAGATCTGGCTCACATTTGTAAAAAACAGAACTGAAATTATTTTCTATATTTAGACTGTAGAGTCTACATTATTATTGTTGTTATTAATTGAAGCCATTCATCTGGGTTCGTCACATTAGTGGAGCAGCTCTACGGGTGGGATTTATGTGACCAAATGCAGATGTCTATCTTGCAGACATCTGAGCTGGGCTCTTCTCACAGTCAGGCTAGAAAAGGAGATGCCATTAATGTGGGATTAACCTCATCCTAAACTAGATATAAAACCAGGCCAGATGAAATGCGTTTTGAAGGATCTATTTCTCCCTGTTGGTTTAGAGGAAGGCCCAATTAGCTCTGATGTAGACTTCTGAAGCCAGGTGAACTCATTCTCACTCCCTCTGAGTGAGCTAAAAGAAAGCTGCTAAGGAAAAGGAAAATAGGATGTTCCAGGTGTTCAGAGGAGTGTCAGAGCTCTGTGTTAATTCACACCTCCAGGAGGATGCCTTGAGTCTTCCCATGGAATACTCTAGAAGAGGGAGCTCAGACCACATGGATATCAGTAGTGTGAGGCTTCCCGAGAGCTGAGCCCTCACAGACTGCTCCTGCTAGGGGTCTAACTCAGCTCCTAGTCTCAGCTGCGTGTTTCCAACCCTCCTTGCTGGGTTGCTTTTCTCAGAGCTGTTCATGCTGAACCAGACCACCAAGAGGTTGGACACAGACCAGACCTCATGCAGGAGAGAGCATGGGAATGCACAGACAAAGCAGGCAGGGCAGCAGGACCAACTTTTCCTGGCAGTTGTGAGCCACCAGACCAGATCAGCCATCGAGTAAGACTTCAGGGATGCAGAGCAGGCATCATGCTGGGGGAGAGACCACCCAAGCCAGGCAGGATCTCTCTTAGGATTCCCAGTATGCCAATACTTCATCAAACCCCACTCCAAGACTTCAGAAGCATCATAAATTTGAGTCCCAGCTGCACTTCAGGCTTCACTGACACCTCAAGCTGGATTTTATGGTTAATGAAAGTGGTGCTGTGCTAGAAGTCACACAAGATAACCTAAATCCTTCCCTATCCATGCAAAAACTGTTTCCCCTCAATAGAGGGCAATTCTGTGTGCACATCCCTATACAATTCCCATGCAGTGTCTCCTTCCTTTATATACTTCCCCATTTTGACCCCATAAAAACAGGTGCTTTTCCAGCCTGTCTTGAGACACACATTAAATGATGCTCAGTGAGCACCCAGAAGCAATTTGCCTGTTTTGGGAACCAACCAGATATTATCAGCCAGTTTTTGAAGCATCAAAACCACATGCTCCAGCTCAGATGCCATAACCACAGGAATTACATGGACAACATCCATGCCTTTGGCCTCACCTCTTTACAGTGAGCAACAAAAGCATCTGAAATAAACTCCACAAAGGAAGTAGAGGTGAAAGACCTCTGTCCAGTCACTTTGTAAAGCATTGCCAACCAGGCCTTCTGGGACAAGTCATCTTTAACTGAGATATTAGAGGGCTTTCCTAATAAAAAGATACATCACCCATTAGCTCATATATATAACCCAAATGACATCCTCACAAGTGCAGCAGTCTTGGGGCCCAAACCATTCAAGAAGCAATTACAAAATCAATAACACATGCTGCGGTGATTACATTTGATTAGAGACAGTGTGGAAAAAAATAAGAGCAATATTCACCCACACCCCATCCTTAAACAATAATTCTTTATTGTGATGGTTCTGGTATATAAGAAAGTTTCCTCTTTATACAGAAGGAAATCAGGCTGCTGTATTAATAGCAATGCACACAAATCAAGGCTTTTGAGCACTAAATTTAGGGAAAGAGTGTAGCTGTAGCCATATAAAATGAGGCCTTCTCCTTCATTGCTGGGCCAAAAGCCCATATCCCTTGACATTTTGGATGCAGAACCATATGTTACAGT
>NC_091021.1:36297500-36342500 GCF_041296385.1 Aphelocoma coerulescens
GCAGCCTGGAGGGAGAAGTCTCTTGGTTTGAGATGGGTGTTCTTAGATTTCAACCTGTCCACCTGAAAACAAAAAAAATGGACAGAACTGGCTCATGCTGGCAAAAGGGGGGTAAATGCATTAAATGACACCGAATCCCCTCGCCTCCAAATTTATTAGCTCTTACGAGAACTTAATAAAAAGAAGCAGCTCCACAGAAGGTTGCATGATATTTCTATGGTATTTTCTTGCTGGGAGTTGCTAAACAAACCAGGTCCAATTGATACAGGTGACTCTTTAGAAGAGGAGAAAACTGTGTTTGTGGAAAATCCAGGATGAAAACATAATCCAGTGAAGTGCCCTTCAGTACCTTTTTCACAGTGATTTCCCCGACTTTACAAAGATAGCAAGGAGGGCTGGGAGGGACTGGCTTCTGGGCTGAAGGGTGTTTCTGCACAAAAGCAGATCATTGAATGTGGTTCAGGAATGAAACTACCATCGCTTGCAGGTACTTGCACTATGTGCTCGTTGCTTTGCACAGAAAGGTTTTCAATGGAGCTTTTTAAGCGTTTACTGTAATGTCGGAAGTCATTTATTTTATACCATGACACAGACCCTGCATTAAAACTATCACTGCCAGGAGTCCCTGCGAATGTAACTATTTTTATGGACCAAATGTTGTGGGTCAATGTTTTAACACAGGCTTGTTGTACAGTATATTGCTCAGTAAAGTGTCCCTCCACTGCAGGCGTTTAATAGTCTGTCTGTTGTGGAGCCCATTACCACAATTCTGCACTCTTTCTCGGGTTTATTAAAGCCCAGAGAGTCAGAGATGCCCGTGGGTGGCACAGGGCTCAGAGACTTTTCTAAAGTGACCTGCAAATCCTCCAGGTTTAAGGTAAAGAGCCCCAGCCCACGACCGTCACACACCGAGTGGCTGCGATCACACAGGACCCCCCTCTCAGGGCAAAACAGAAAAAAAACTTCCACGATGGCTTTGTGGGTTTTTTTTTTTGTTTTGTTTTGGTTTTTTTTTTTGTTTTGTTTTTTTTACATAACGTTGGGGCCACTGTCCTAGATTTCCCTGGCAAGCAGTCAAAAACGGGTTCTTCCTCCGTGCTGGGTAAAGCCTCCTACCCAGAGCTGGGATGATGCTACGCGAGGGGTCCTGTTCCCATCCCGACGCTTCCAGCCAGGCGTTCATTTTTGGCGAGCTGCCAGAGGAGGGTGCTCTGTTGTTAGATGAAGACCCTCCCAACTGGAGAGGCAGACAGAGAACAGAGGAGCAGGAATCCTCTGTACCTTACATCTCCCTTCAGGAAAGAGACACTCTGGTGCCTGCTTTTTTTTCTTTCCTCCCCCTCCTTTTTTTGTCTCATTCTGTCACTCTCTGGTTCTTTTACAATAGCAACAACAATGATCTTGTCTAAATGATTTCACAGGCTATTATTCAGGCACTCAACTTTTAACATTTCAATTTTGTCATTTTGTTGCTACACAAAAGGTGCACTTCTCCAGTATAATGTTCTGAGAATTATGTCAATGAGCAGTAATGGCTTTTAACATTAACTTGATCATTAACAACTACATTATCTGTGGCATAATCAGCACCTTAGTCTATTTTGTCATATTACTGTACAGATTTTGGAAATGAAGGCCCAGTCTAAGCAAAAGTTCCCTACATTACATTGTGATTTTTCTTTTAACTGAAATGCTTTTAAAACACTTAATTTTTTTTTTGTGAATACTTTAAAATTGAGTTTATGTCAGTTTGTTTTACCTCTGGAAATGGAGGATAAATGTTTTTTAAATTGTTTTAAGAGCATCCAGGTTGGCATTTGAACTAGGTCAACTAGACAAGTTTATCTAAACCAGCACAAGCTGCAGACCAATTCCAGAAAGAGTATCTACTTTGAAAGTTGCCCATATCCAAAGTCTGCTCCATTTTTACATCAGTTTTACTCAATCTGTTCCATAAATTTACCAACAGAAGCTCTGCAGATGTTAACGCTTTTATATTGCTAGACAGAGGGTTGCCAATTTTAATTTGCCCTTGCCAAGGAATCAAAGGTAACTCAAGAGTTTCTAGTCCATCTTCCATGTTTCCTAAATAAAATTGCCCTATGACACCTCCACACTTCCTTCTTGTTTGTAACAAATCCCACAGCCCATGGTCTTTTGTTCATAAATTCATGTTCTTGGGCACAACCTTTCCTGGGAAAGAAGGATCAGCATCCCTAACTCTTCTTACATACTAAGGACCAGTGGTTTAACTGACAGGAAAGCCTTTATCACTCCAGATGGAATAAATCTATTGATTTTAATTGAGCTATGCTGATTTACTCCAACCAAGCACCTGCCCAACTCCCTGCACTTCTCCAGAGTCTCCCATTAGGATCTCAGACACGAGTGTTGTGACCTCTCATAAATCAGGATGTGGCGTGACAACCCCCCACACCTGACACTTACATTCCCCCCTTCTTCCCAGACAGGAAAATAGCAAAGCCATGGGTAGGGAAGCAACCATCAAAAGGTCACACACAAGGCAGGGGCCAATCCAGACTCCAAAGTTAGTTCTCCTGGCTCTCAAATGAGCACTTTATCCACCGGACCGTGTCTGTCCATGTGCTAAAGATGAAGTGCCACGGACTCACTGGTCATTATGTGCTCTGCTGCTTACACACCTCATCAGCTTTTATGGCCCTACTGGTCAGTGCTCCACCACCCAGTGGTTACACCACAGCTCGGGTGTCCAGGGGATGTTTCTGTGCTATCTGGGTTACCAAAGGCAAATAAAAGGGAAGACAAATAGTAAAAAGGTCCTAAAACTTGGCAGAGGCTTCTAAAGCACCAATAGCCACGGAGCCTGTATGGAGTCACACACCAAGGTATACGTTTTCAGAATGAGTTCCCACATGGAAAAGGGCCTCCTGAAGTGAGAACAATCACTCAGAAGGCACCCAGAGTGGGCAGACAGTGGTTGAGTTCCCACCATGCAGTAGAAAAAGCCCAAAGCAGCTCCACTGTGCTGCGATGGCAGAGGACCCTTTATCTGCCATTTTCCACTTGACATCTCCTGATACATTCTAAATGCACAAAACAATGGGAACATCAGGTCACAGCCACTCCCAAAGATGGGGAAACCTGCAGCTTTGAAGAGGATGGGCATTTTGTGGCTGCAGTATACCAGTCTAATGCAGCCAGGAGCTGAATAGCAATGAAAATAATCATTTAGCTCTATGTGTAAATAATTTCATTCTAGTAGCAGTTACAATCGTAACAATAATGAAAACAATCACAGAGACTCAGAGTAGCATTAGAAAGATGCCACATTTAATTTACAGAGTTAGTTAAGCTAAGTCTTACATGAAAGAAATATTTTTAATATAGTAATTAGATATTTGTTGGAAAAATCTTGCCTTATTCTTCTACCAGTTTTGCACTGTGGGTATTTTTAGATGTTACTGTGGTTTCTAGTGTTCATAACACCTCTGGCTATGGGCTCAGAAATGTGCTTGGGCTGCTTCAGTGCTACAGAACCAACAGCAATGCTACTGCTCACCAGTGGGAGAGAGGGCTATGGACACACTGCTGTATCCCCAGGGAGCAACAAGGAATTCAGGTCTTGGGCTGAAAAAGTTTTCTTTAGAAACTGAAACCTCTAGGCATCTGGTGAGTGTGATCCAAGCAGAGCTCCTTGTGTTTTTGGACAATTTGAATGAAAAATTGAAACAAGATAAAATATTTTTCAGAACTTTATGAACAAGCATGAGTAGGCATGAAGTCAGCTTTAAAGAGGATGGGGGCACATGGGTGCCTGGGGAGCTTTTCAGCTTGGAATGTCACAGCTGTGCCACTGGGATGTGGTTGTACATCTCCACTCAGGAGAAGGCTCAGGTATATCAGCATTTAAGGCCACACTCAAGGACACGTGTCTGAGGTATTTCACCTTTAAAAGTGCATTTACTCCAGAAATAAAAGCTTTGTTTTGCACACTCACAATGTCATGCCTTTGTTGATAATTTTTTTTCAGTAATTCCATTATCACAAATCACAGGACTGTCAAATACCCCAGGACTAGGAGATCACAGCCCAACAAGCAGCAGATACCCATTTGGAGGTTTTAAATAACATTAATTCATTTTTCAAATCCTATAACACCAGCTACCTACAACTTATCCACAGCAAACCCCAACACAAAGCCTGTAAAATCCACCACCCTACCTTATTCACTGCTTCAACTAATTTTAGTCCAGGGACTATCTCAAGAAATGAGAAGAAAAGCCTAAGAGGTTTCACACAAGCTGTTTGTGTTTAAGGACAGAAGTTTAAGCTCGAATACAACATAATTATGATGTCATTGAACAGCAAAATCTGCCAGCACACACCATGTTTTCATCACAGCACTACTACTGCAGGCACATTTGAAACACTACAGCATCTTCAGACTATAATTATAACTGTTGTTGTTTCTGTGGTTTCAAAGGTAATAGAACTTGTTCATAACATTTACACAATGCCAGCGTGCTGCATGCAAAATACAGATTCAGTGTCTCAGGCAAAATATTCCCACCAAAATACCTGCAGGCCAGCAGGTTATGATTTAATATTATTGTGAGCAGGAAATAAAAATGCAACACTAGACATACAACACCCAAATCCTTCCATCTAATCAGATAAACCAAGCTAGACTTGCCTGCTTAACTGAGGGACAGATTCAACTCTTGAGAAATAGTTCAAAAGCCATCTTGGCTTACATGGTCTCATCAGCATTCCCCAACAGAGAGCCAGCATGGAAGAAGGAAAAAACTTCAGTAGCAAAGGCAACTGGGGCGGGGGGGGGGATAAAACCATTTACCAGTGCCCATGCTCCCCACCCTCCTCCCAGCCCATCTGAGGTGTTAGTGGTGTGGTGCCTCCTCACCCCACCACAGGGAGCTCACAGATGTGCCTCCCCCCAGGTGTTGCAGATGGGATTTCCAGGAGGTCCTTCCAGTCAGGAATCACCTACAGCTGTTGTACAGAAAAGGAGAGAGTGGATCTCACACAGTTAATGGATAAGTTCGCTCATCTTCACCACCTTGCTGTTCAGCTTCACCCACAGAGGTGCAAAGAGAGGCAGATGTGGCATTTGGCAAGCTGTCAAGACACATCTTTCTTTTTAAAAGTAAGGTGCACTTCCCTGGCTGCTCTCAGCCCAGTCCTTCTGTCTGTAACAGCTCTGCTGTCAGCACTGAGGATGCCCTTTACAAACATTGGCAAGGAGGAGTTGGGTGATACAGTGGCAAAACAGCCATTTTCTCCAAGAGCAACCCAAAATGGAGACCTGTACTCTCCACCTAACTCTAATCCTTGCAAATAATTCCTCACAGAGTTGCTCTTTCACCGGGCAGGCCAAATTCACCTCCCTGGACTTACCAGCCATGGATGCAGCCATCCTGCCACTCTGAGGGTCTCATGCTGCACCCGTAATATGACACGGGGTCCAGATGCCACCACCCTGACATCAATCATAGGCACAGCACATAAACTTTCAGTTTTACCAGCGGTGTCATTTTTATTGTTTCATCCATCACACTGCACTCCTCACTCTGCAGGCAGTTTCTCCCTCTAAGTATTTCTTGGAGTTGTGGAGCCCGAGGACAGAACTGAAGCTTTGGAAGTATTGTAAAGGTTATTCCCATTGACAACCACCACAATCTTATTGTCTATCTGGCTAAATAGTAAGGGTCACTTGAAAAGTTAACGGTGATGCTGCTACCAAGTCTTGTGATGCCTGCACTTCCTCTCAGAAAAACACTCAAAGCGAATCTGAAATCAAAGTAGACAAAGCTAAAGTTCTGCTTATGAATGTCCCACCCAGTCACTGCAGTGTTGTCTCCTTTGATTTCAAATTCACTTTGAAACTCTCCAAACAGGAGGCGCAGCTCAACCTCAGAAGCAGAAGATGCAAAGTGGGAACAGCACCCGTTTACTTCTCACGTGGCTGGTGCTAGCAGGTGGAGGATGCTTAACAAAAGCCATAATATGCCCCCAATGCTAATTCCAAAAGGGAATTACCTACCCACATTATCCTTTGGTGCTTGTGCTTCCCAGCATGGGCGTACAGGGTTTTTTATTATTCCAGAAACCACCAAGTGCAAACGGAGCAGCTCGTTCCAGCTGAACCAGGACTTTCTGCATGAGCTGACATTTTGGAAAGTAGTTTCTTTCTTGGAGCTGAGATGGGATTTTTCTGGCTTAAGCAAAATGGGAAATTGTCCACAGTCCTTTACTTTCACTCCTAGCATATTTTCACTAGTAATATGCAAGCAAAACAGTCCAGAAAATGCTCAGTCAGAGCAACAAGTTTTTATAGCCACTTTATTTGAAAGAGCAGAATATTTTTGGCAATGTAGTTGGAATGACAGCTCCCTAATTTTTCAATACACCATTTGCTGCTTTTGCACACATTTATACCTTTGGATCTAGAGATGAAATTGAGTAGCCACTGCACCATGTTTGAATACACAGTCAGGAGGCATGAACCACCTTCCCTCTCCAGAGTATGGGGGACCCAACAGACCCACTGGAATGATAAGAGAGGACATTTCTCATGGGGACTGAAGCTCCCAGAGCAAGCCAATTCCTGCCTTCACAGTGCTACTTCTTTCCTGATGACACTTAGCTGGGAGCTGGGAAGGGCAAAGCTGGCAGACTGGAAGATTGCCTAATGTGCTGTGACTGACATGTAATCGAATATTCAACCACTGGTCCTCATGTCGGTGGTAAAGTGAATATGACACCCTTCAGCTTAGTTGTGATCACGGCTCGTTCTTCTGCAAACAGTTTCACAAAGGTGCAGCCTGGCTCCTTGATGAGGCGGATGTGTGAGATGGGAGAGCAGTCACGGAGGTCACCTGCTGCTGGGAATGTGCCGAGGACCTGCAAGGGACTGACCTTTAAATGCCAACCGCATCCCCACCGTGCCCCCGCACCTCACGCCAAGGTGGGACCCCACACTCTGCTTTCACAGCCACCATCACGCTCAATGACCTGGATGAGCCACCTGTTCAACATCAGAGGGGTCTTTATCTCTTGGAGCCTTTTTGGATCTGTGAGTGCTGAGAAAAAAAAAAGACACACACACACACACACATATTAAAAAAAAAAAAAAAAAAAAAAAAAAAAAAGAACATTTGGGGGTGAGAAACCCCAAGGGAAGGAACTCAGATGTTCGGGTCAGGCCTTAGAAAAGGTATCAATTCTTCTTTCCACTTAGCACAGCCTGCTGCCTGCCCAGGCTCTTTGTCTCTGCCCTCTTCCCAGTACAGAAAGCATTTCCCTTTTAAATGACATCTGAGCGCTGACATGCTGGAGGCACCCATCCTGCATCATCTCTGGCAGATGGTGCAGCTGGCCACGATTTTCGGGATTGCTTAAATAAAACCACAGTGCCATATCAAGAAATGTAGAGAAAACGCTCAACAGTGCTTAAGATGTTTAAACATCACAAACTGTCTAAGACTTCAGCTCACTGTACTGCGCATTTTTGGTGAGGTAACTGTTCTTATTGATGGTAACAGTGAAATCTCCATCATGACTCACTTCATTTTCTTTCTGGGAGGCAGAGGCAAATCTTATGATATTTCTGCTCTGACCCAATACTAGATTCTTTCACCTTGCTGTGTTAGGAAGAAGTTTGGACAGCTGTAACAACACAAGTCAAACGCTTGAGGTTTTTGGAGAAGGGAGCTCCACTGCTGCTGGCATCAGATCAGGGGTGCCCTGATGCCATCAGATAAGAAGCTGACCCACTCCCACAGTCCACAAAGCCAGAAGCACCTCTGCATGGCTTTCACAGACATCCAAGCAGATTTAGTGCTAGCAGCAATGCTCAAGCCAACATAAATGCCGTTTTTCCTTTTCCCCTATGGTTTCGCTTGCTTTGAGCTAATTAGCCTGATGGCCATTTCCCTGCCCCCTGGAGATACCATGTTTAGTGGTATATGTATTTTGGGAAAAAAGCCTTTTAAGTGAAAATTGTCATTGTTGTGTCCAGGAGTCATGTAGTTCTTTCTAGCTCTACAATAAGTCTTCAGCTTTTCTGCTAGTGATTAAAATTAGGTGGGATACTGGAAAATTGCAACTTTAGGAAATTTTTAGTCATAACTAAATGAAATCTGGGGCTGTGAAAGTGAAAAAAAGGGATTTAATTCCAACTTAGCAGGGCTCCTTGAAAGTTTAAGCCCTGGTAGACCCCAAAATACATGAGATAACCTTGTAGCATTTGTCAAGTTACCACAAGAGAGCCATTACCTGTAGGGGTCAAAGGAGACCCCTCACATCTGCACTGCAGAAAGCTACTGAATCCAGTGATATCTGGGAATCTGCCTAAAATTTACTGCATTTCCCAACAAGAGAGGCACTTGGAATGACACTAACGTTCCTGAAACAAATGAAGGGGCCTAGGTTTCGTTCTCCAAACCCTCCTCAGTGATATCTTGCCTCAGGAAAGAGTGCCTGTCACAGCGAAGTGGAGCAGCTTGCAAAGATATTCAGAAGGCTCGACATGAAGCCAATCCCTGAGAAGCTGAGATGAATTCCTGTGAAGTTGCAGGCAGGTATTTATTTACTTTGCATATTGACTGGCAAACCTTGAGACATTTCAGAGCACCATCACCCGGGGGGCATCACCCCAGCGTCCTCCTCACATTGTCTTTCCTCACAGTCCCCAAACTAGTTGGGAAAGCAGCAGGGAAAGGGCAGGGGGTGCACTCCAGAGCTCCTCACACATCTCTCCATGAGGGCAGAGCTGTGAGCATGGGCAGCTGGCCGCCCTCCACGGGGACCAGCACACGGCTCCACCGCGCGCAGGCACCTCCGGCCGCAGATGTCGGCTTTTATTGCTCAGGTCTCCTGTATCACTGGGCCACCTGTACAACATATTTAACATACAGCAGTTATTCTGTTGCTGTTTGAGCTGAAATAATCTTGGCAGGAAACGGCAGTTAAACCCAGGCATAATTTTTTACACCATGTGTAATGCAAAAATCACCTCTTTGGATAAGTAATATACTCTCGTTGCCTTCTTGGTGGAATATAGTATTTCTTGTCCCATCAGAAATTGGCCAGAATTGGTATTTAATATCTGAATGTCTCCATTCCAGGCTCAGATTGTGATTCCTGAAAAAAAGAATGGAACTTTTACAAACTCTGGATTTTAGATGTGGGATACTGTTGGCCCCTTCTCAAATGCCAAGATGGTGAAAGGCAGCCCCATCACAGAGTTAGGTTTGAATGGAGGCCTCGTATTCAAATACAGATCCAGGATTTGGATGTGGCTTTTGGATTTAATCCCATTCCCAGCCATATCCATTTGATGTAGCAGAACAGGCTATCACACTGGTTGAAAAAACACTTGGAGTATCTATTGCCTTTTTTTGCAAGTGAATTTCAAATTTTCTTTGCCCAAACTGAGAGAGAGGTGACATGACTAAATATTACAAGAACATCATTTTCTGCTGCTGCTGCTGTTGAAGACATACAGTAGGTTTTTTCCCTCTGTTTGCTTTAAAAATTAGGTTGCTAATGATAATGTTCCTCTCATAGATGATCTTGTACTTTTTAATGATACCCATAGTTTTCCTCCACATAAATGACTAAATCCTCACAGAAATCTCTGTCTTGATTAGCACTCCTGCTAGTAAAATTTCACATACTAAATCAGTACCAGCTGTAGCAAGAAAGAATGAAAAAGGCAAGTGTAAATGTTCCATATGCCCTACCAAATTGGCATCTGTGTCAGTAACCCTGTGTTTTTTTAAACAATTGTATACATACATTCTCAGAAGTGTTTTGCTCACAGGATTCTGCAAGCAAAATTTCCTCTGTTGGTACATCACTGAAATGTCACATCTAAAAAAACCCCAGCAAGGAGTTTTGCTGCTTCTCCTCCCTACACCCAACCCCGGCGCACAATTCAATGAGTTACCTCGAGTTTGCCGCACCTTTGTTTTGACGCCTGCTCCCCGTAACCTGACTCTGGGACACTCCTGCAGAGCTGCTCCACATTTAGCACTCAGTTATTAGCAGCACCACCGAAAGCCAAAGCTACTACGGCGCTGTAATTATTTGCAAGCTGAATTCAGAAATAAGGACTCGAGTTCCAGCTCGGCTGCTGGGGAATGCTGCTCCGATGAGCCAACAGCTCATCTTTCGCGTGACTCATGAGTGATGATGATGCAGGAGGGAGCTTGTCCCGGGGACAGCCCAGAGCTCTGACCCAGAATGGGCAGTGACTCAGCTCCATTCTGCAAAATCACGGTTTGGGTGCAGGGTAGGTGATAGTTGCAGCCTCTTGGACCAGCCTGACGCTTGTAAACCGGCTGAGCACCACCTGCTCCATCGCTCTGCTGTGCAGCAGAAGAAAGCCTGGAATACAATGCAATAAATATAAGCACAATACAACTTAAAAGTAACCATGTCCTCAGCAAAAACACTTTAAAGTCAACTTATGCCTATCCTGACACTGGAATTCAATCAGTATGGCAGAACGGACTTCCAAAGTTAAACAAATACTAACTAGTGCTCCAAATGGGTAGCAAAGGCCGCAGCCTCCTGCGGAAAGGTGATACGGAGCCAGACTCTCCACTGGTGTAAGTCAAGCTCACTTCACTGGACTTGGGTTGAGCTGTGCTGATCAACACCAGCTGACCGATCCACTGCAAACCCCAGAGCCAGCCATCGTCTTCCCTGACATGGGATGATACAAAGTAAACAGGAAAAATTAAGAAGTAGTTAAGGGCATAAATAGGATGTTTCTGGGAATAAGAAATTATTTCTCGAATTTCCAAAAGTCAGGAAGACCCTCTTTCCTCACACTCTTGGCCATGACAAAGTGGTGACACTTGTTCTGATTTTTTTCCAGTGCAATGTGGAGTGCATATTTGCACATCATGTCATGCCTGTCCATGGTAATCAGAAGCCATTATTTCCAAAAGCTCAAAATTCCCTCCTGGACTCTGGTATGCCAAGTGTTTTACTTCACAGTGATTTCTTTTCTTTTCTTTTCTTTTTTTTTTTTTTTTCATGGTTGATTTATAATTGCTGCAAACAGAAGTTTATAATGGAAATGCTGACAAAACTGTAAGTACAGTGTCACGTTAACGCTACCATTGCTGCCTCTTTGTCAGACTTTCCTTTAACCCTATGAGCCAAGACTTGGATCAAGTAACAACAAAAGCCCAGAATACACAGGGCATAGGAGACAGAGTGGAGAAGTGGAGACAAAACTCCTGGAATAAAATCCTTGCCTCAGTGAAATCAAAGAGATTTTATCCCTGGTGTCTAGTCTCACTTCTGCCAGACACTTGCTGTGCAATTTGGACAAATTTATCCTCTGCAAAATGGACAGGAAAATATGTTCTGCACTTACCTTACAAGTGTTGTAGCATGATTAGCAAATCATGCTATTAAAGAAGCAGGGGAAGGCTGAGGATAAATATAAACACTACCTACATATTTACAAAAAAAAATGGGCAAATATTATTCTAGGAATCCTCTATGCATGGAAGGTGGTAGGATCTTTACTGCTCTGCCTGCATGTATTTACACAGAGACATCAGTATAACATTCCCCTGCAACACCCTCATTATTTGGGTCTTCTCTCATGTTTGTGATTTTCAATTTTATTCCTGGCTTAGGTCTCATTCCTGACATTTTTATGTAGGTTTTGTATGCAATAATATACATACATTAGATGGTGTTGAAACCATCAACCCGAATTGCTATTTTTAGCACAGTGCAGAGGATGGGACAGAGACATAAGTGACAATTAAAGAGAATATATTCAGAGCTGTCATCAGCAAATATTTTTTTCTCTTGCCAGGAATCCTGAGTGCGTAGAGGGGCCTCCTAGGCAAAGTTTTTAAGGCAAAACATTTGGGTCATTCAAAAAAACCCCAAACAAACCCACAAGTAAATGACATCACCAGGAGGCTGGGCTGCTCGAAGGTTCCCAATCGCCGACTTTGCGAGAAAATTCTTATTTGCTCCCTCAAATTGCTGATCTGCCTCTTTGCTTCTGTACTACCCATGCACAGTGCCTGCAGATGTATATAATTTACAGAGCTTTCCTCATCAAGGGGATTAGGCAGCCCTCTTTCAATATGTATAAGAAGTACAAACACACACTTACCCACTATGTTTTACGCCTGCCTGCAACAAACAGCTGAACAGATTGTGATGAAATTCAGACATTGACAATCTGACAAAAAACTTCTTTTTTCCCTTAAAATCTGGCTTCCAGAAGTTTTGCAAATCTAAATATTTTATTTGAATACCGCGAGGGCCCCAATCTTATGGAAAGCCTACGAAGCAAACATGGAGATACGTGTAGTTAAGGAGGGGAAAAAAAAAATAGCACAGACGCATACACAAAACACATCTATTTGGTGCAACTTGCCAATTTTCACAATGATTCGGGTGCGTTTTCTCTGCCTGGCTCCTGAGACTGCAACTAGACTCCTCTAATAAGCACTTTTTACCCACCAGTGTGTCAACGGTGCTTTAACAGTAGTTTCAGTGTCAAATTGCCCTTTCCTCAGCAGGGATTGTTAAGCCTTTCTGTATTATACTTCCAAGACTCTCACGAGCTGGAGTTGGGAGATATAATATTTTCTTTGAAGTTTGCGTTTCACAACACACTGGGATGCAAACAAGCTCCAGTTTCTCAGTAGTCAAACAATTCTGGCACACAGGGACTAGGACTAAATATTGTACCGAATTTTCTAATTATGTCTTTGTGATATTTACTACACGATGTTAGGTGAAAGCAGATCCTAATCAATATAAAACCCCTTGTCTAAACAGGACATCTGGGCTTTGAAATATTCTGTTTGTTGTCTAGAAATTACCCTGTAGCAAGCCACTGTAACAATATAATATCTTAGTCATGGAAAACTTTGGAGTATTTCTGATAAACTTATCATAAACAGATGAGTGCTTTCTCTCTTTCAGTATTAAGGTGATGTAAAAAGTGAAGATAAAAGTCAGCTGTATGCATAAAATCATAGAAACTTTTGCCAACAAAATGCTGTGTTTACAAGTTTAAAAGATCCAAAGTCTGAAAAGGCAAAAAATTAGGATTCTTAAAGTAACACTAACTCAGCCACATGGCACATCCTGGCAAGCACATTTAGCAAAATAAACATTAGCATATTCATATACACATTTCTACAGCAACGTATTTTTAATGTGGCCAAACTAATTCAACAATGGGAATCTCAACTTTTCTCATTTTAAGGCCAGATTCTCAGCTGGCAGAGACATATTATTTCAACAAACCGACATCACCGACAGCAGCGAAGCAGCAGAGCCGCCTCCTTCTGAGCAGGCAAGTGCCAGAGTCTGATGCACTTACGATGACAAGTCTCTCTTTCTGACTTCATTATCAATATTCATACAACAAGACAGACAGATGTGACTAAGAATCAGCTCCTCAGATAGAATCCTGAGCCTTCCACTACAAAAGCATTCCTGAGAGTCGCTTTTCTGCCTGTATTTTGTCACGTAAGAGAATCAGGAGGAATCCAGCCCCCCTGGCAGAAGGATTTCACAGCACAAGACATGGGCAGTTGTAATTCTTTGGCCCTGAATTTTGGATTATGCCGATTTTTACTGATTGTCTCGGCTTTTTCTGACAATTCCTTGATTTGGTTCTTCCGACAGCAACAAACTGCACCGGAGGGGAGCATCTCCCCGCTCATCACAGACATGTCAGCGTAGGATCCATTCCCACATCCAAGCCTTCCCACAGAGAAAGTTTTCTGTGCTGAGGACATTCTCTCTGGATAACAAGGCAGATCCAGGCTCCCAAAGCAGCTGCCTTTGCAAAGCTGGCTTATCCCATCACCCCCGAATTGCCCTTGGTGGAGAGGATCTCCGGATGGCGCGGGGCCAACCGCACCAGCCCTTCTGCCTTCCCAACCTCCCAGCACGGGTGCCCTCCCATCACACCAGGGCTCCACAGCCTGGGATAAGGGGATCTAAAAATGACACAAAGCCCCCTTTGCCCCACCTTAATATGACCTATGCTAAATCCAGCTTGGCTGGGGTTGAGGATCAAGGCCCTTAGACACTCTTAACTTAATGCTCCAGGTAGGAATATAACTCCCCCCCCATCACTCCCTGTTTATTTTTATTTTTCAAGTGCTCAAGGTCCTGGTCAGGACTACAGCCCTGCTGAGTGGCACATACTATAAATATGGAAAAACCTCAAAAATTCTCAGTTTAAAGAAAGGTTACATGAAGAGAAGGCAGCAAGAGGCAATTGCATGCAAGTTGTTTGTGTGCACATAGTTTCTTGTTTGATTTTTTTTTTTTTTTTGCCAAGGATCTTGAACCTCACCCAGCTGGACTTGGAGGCATCCGGAGCGAGTTGGTTAATTGCTAACAGCCTTCATAGAGACACACAGGGAATTAATCCTCAGATCACCTCTTTTCCCCTTTGCAAGTCACCAAAAAAAAAAAAAAACAACCCCAAAACAGAGAAAATCTTAGCTGTCCGTACTATTTCCAACAGTAAATGTTGCCACTTCAGACTTAGATATGGAAGGAAAAAAATAAAACTGGAAAGCACTTCACACCTTTGAGCTCTGTAAACTGTTAACAAACGGGAGAGATATTGGCAAAGAGGTTCAAAAGTTAGTAGGGGCGACAGACAGAAGAACAGACAGTGCAATTGCTTCATTTCCATAAGCGCTCATGCCAAAAAAATCAGATCTGATTAATAATTAAAAAACAAACAAATAAAAAACCCCATTATTTAGAGAATCAAGAATGAGTCTGACTGGAAAGTTCAAAAAGGCCTGGACATATAAAAACAAAAGGTTATAGTGCAAGTCCCAGCTTTGAGGTTTTTTACAGCCCTTCCACATGAGTGGGATGGCTCCCATCCCACAGGGACCCACCCCTGGGACTCTCAGCCAGGAGCACCCGGGCCACAGGGTGGGAATGGCCACCCCAGGGCCCTGGGCCAATTTCCCAGAGACACCTCCAAGCTCTGAAGATCTAAAGATCCCCTGAATAATCCTATTCAGGGAGGAGAATTATAACCATGAAGGGCAAAAACGGGGGGAAGTGGGATCCTTCCTCAGGCCCCTGGCAGACACGGAGGGGACAATGGGGAAATAAGAGCTAGCACCAAAGTTTCCTCGAGTACGTCCTCAGCCACTGCCATTTCAGATGAGAATTTCCAGAAGCAGGAACTAAAAGAATATTATTATTTTCTTTGAGGGATTAATTACTTTGCCACTTGTTACCTTTTGTTAGAGGCATGACACCCCATAACCTTGTTGCACAAGGCACCAGATGTCCATTTAAATGCCAGTTTTAAAGGAAAAATGTTTTGTTTTCCTATTTGAGTCCACAAGTTATTTTCTTTCTGCTAAAACCCCCATGAATTTTAAGGCGAGCCGACACCAAAACGTGCTACAAATGATACAGACTGGTGCTGAGTTCTCTGGGTGAAAATAAATAAATAAAGGCAGTCCTTCCTCCTGCTTGCTGGGGACGTATATCCCCTTACAAATAAGAAAGTATTAAGAACATGTTATGAAAAATAACAAAGAATAGCAGAGAAATCAAAAAGTGAGTGGCACTTCAGATGGAGTTTAGCAAATTAAGTCATTGACCTGAAGAGGAGATTAATACCAAACAAGGTGCCCCTTCTTCTGAAGTAATGAATATTCTTCAAACAGCAAGGGAGCACTGACTGCTGTTTGATGCTGATGACATTGAAAATTTAGGAGAACAGAAATTCCATCATTTTTCATTTGTATGCAAATGCGCCTGTTCCAGAAATTAACCCCTGAACCCCATGTCAGTTTTCATCTGGAGGAATTCTCTTCGCTCGCATCACACAGCGCAGCCTTGCTGCTATCCTGGGGTCACTGGGGCTTCCCCACACACAACAACACAAAACACTAAAACAAAACAACCCAAAAAAAAAAAAAAAAAAAAGGCCCCAAAAAAACAAAAAAGGGAAGAAAGTAGGGTGGGGGAAATTGGCCAAATCGTGCCAGGCTTTGTTTTCCCCCATTAATGGGGTATAAAGGAGCAATAGAAGCCAAAGCCTGTTGTAAAATGCACATCTCTAATGCCTGGCTCTGGGTCCTGGCATCATTGTCATGCAAAAGGCAGCTCTACCTCTTTAGGCAGAGCAGCACCCACTAATCACTTCCACTGGCGCTAAGGTGAACCTCGGGCCAATATACAACCCGTATTACTCTTCCTTTCAGCTCGGGCTTCCACTGTTAAAAAGTTCCTTTGTCACTTAGCACCTTAGACAAATGCGACTATCTGCATCTGAAGGGGAAAGAGATGATGGAGGTTTTTTAATTGATGTGGATTTAATTATGCTAATTTAGACAGCTGTAAAGCCTTTTCAGTAGAGCTGCATAATGGGACCAGCAAATACAGGTGTCCTTCACTGCAGGCGCTTAATGTTTAACCTCAGTCGTTTTGTAAGGAAGGGAAAATGCAAAGTAATGGTTAACCAGCAGAAAGCTCTATTTCTTGAGGACCCAAAGAGGACACTTCACTTTGATTCTCCCTACAATCCCATTGAGGGCTGCAGAAATCCGCACACGCTGAGCAGAGCACAAATACTTTTCATTGCAGTGATGAAGATGAGGCTGAGGCAGAAACAAGAGGGTTCTGGCCTGCCACAGACTTCAGCATCCTGCACAGGGTGTCCTTTGCTTAATTTAGGCCATCTCTGAATAAATGCTTAATTTAAGACAGCTCTTTCTTGTCCTCTTTTTTAATCTTTTGGATCTGGCCACCTACAGCACCAGCAATGACTAAAATCAGTAAGGCATTTTGTTCAGGTGTGTTCTTGGTGTCTTATCCAGACCCCTCTGAGGCTGCTATGCCTCTGCCTTTCCCAAAATTCCTCATCCCGCACCCTACATCCTTTCTCTAGGCTGGGGCTGATACCTCCAGGGACCATTTGGAGATTCATTTCCCAGGTTTGGCTTGGAGTTTGGCCAGTTTGGCTCCCCAGCGTGGCCATGCACCATGAAACATCGGTGCTGCTCCCAGGGAAGAGTGTAAATGCTTGGCCAAAGGTGAGGAAGGGACCACTGAGCTTTTTTAATATAGCATGAATCGCAGACCAGATGTGCCTGTGGGTGTTGAAACCAGATGATCTCTGAGGTCCCTTCCAACCCAAAGCATTCTATGATTTTATGATTCTGTGATTCTTTGACTGCCAGAGGCAGCCTCAGTGACCAGGTACTTGAACCTCTCCTGTTTGGTAGCACTGTCTTATTTGTATGACCACTCTTTTTTTTTTTTTTTAATAATAGAAATTGCTATTTATTAAATACTTATTAGAGTAGGAACGAAATCTTGGCATACAAGTTCTGGTAGACTTCACTGAAGCAATTTCAGGTGTTACTGGCTGATTTACATGTCACTCATTGCTGGTGCCACAAGCACAGTCTGCTCAGGAAGGTGGACTTTGGGCTGTGCTTTCCTCCCAGAACATCTCTTTTTTAAAGGAGTGCTGCCAGACTGGTGAATATGCTGGAAATATGCACTACACCATCAGATGGAGTTGATTTGGGTAAGGCAGGAGGGAGAAGATTAAATCCAGGTGTACAAAACTATCCACTGCTACATCTTCTTTCGGTCTCCTGAGGCAAAAAGAGGTAATGGAAGTGCTTTCCCATCACATGCTGCAGTGTGTAGCTCCACTAGGAGCTGCTCTGCATATCTGTGTCTGTCTCCACCTGGACAATGCACTATCTCTCCAATCATTCCTAAAGTGCAGCAGAAATGGGCTTTTTATCCCACTTTACACTGTGCTTATATGATTTGCCCAAGGTCATTGAGAGAAGAGATGGAAATTCAGATTTTTACTTTTTTTTCCATTGTTTGATGTCCCATTGCAACCCTCTCTTTCCCCACCTTTTCCCTCCCTGACTGCATTTCACCTTCTTAGCTCCAGGCACCGTCTATGGCGATTCTTTCAATTTTGGCAAGAGTTCCTGTTCTGGGAAATGCTAACGACAGGCACCGAGGGGTTAGCAAAGTCCTGAGCTTCAACCAAATTTCCTGGCTTCCAAGTCTGCAAATTCTGCTGCCTAGATACAGATAATTCTCCCCAAACACTAAGTCCCCTCATCCCCTCAGCTCCTCCTCAGGAACACCAAGAGCAGAGCGCTCCATAGCTATTATATTCACATGCATATCTTATAAGCTTCAGCTTGACGAGCTCGACGGTGGCAGCGTCAGTCACCCTTCACCCTCCTGCTGTGGTCCAAAGCTGGATTCAGCACCTGTGGGGCTGTGCTGGGCTCTCTCTCATGGCAGCTGAAGGGCCAAACACCAGTTAATCTGGGAGATGTCCTTCCCACCAGCACACCTGACTTCCTGGCCTGTTTTCCCCAAAGTCTCCTCGGTCATTCTGGCAGCTGGGACACCAACAATGTGCTTGGGGTTGGGTTGAGTTTTCCTCTTGGCTGCTCTGAGCTCTTTGATGCCATTTTCCTTGACTCACCCTTGATTATGGTGGATGGTCTCTATTACATTTTCAGCTAACCTGATATCCACATAAAAGGCTTTGGGGTAGGTTTTATTTCAAGTGTTACCCAGTCGTAGGTTTGCCCGATACAGAAATGTCAGAATTGGTCCTTGAGCCAACCAAATCCCAGTGCTTAGCCCAGCAGGAGATCGAATTTCTTCTGCATACCCAGGATGAAAATGCACAGGCTCTTTACCAGGAACAGCCAACATACAACATACCAATTCAAGCACTCTGCTCTGTATTTTAACAGATTTTAGGAATTTGTGGGAATTCTCTTTAACACTGGAGAGGAAAAGATCTGAAGAAATGCTCTAGCAAAAAAATATACAAATGGGTGCTTTGATAACTATAAAGTTGCTTTCTTGGACCAAGAGCCCACATTAGGAACCAAATAAAATATTTAAAGGCAAAAATTCTGCAAAGTTTCCTCCCGCAAAAGGGAAAATATGGTCTATGCTGTACCAGACCTTCCTTTTGCAAAATCTGTTTAGGAGTTGCCATGAAACAAGCAGGATTCAACAAAGAGCTTGACAATTTCTGTTAAAGTTGCATTTATATATATTTCTAGGAATGGTTGGTTTGATTCTTCTTTAACACCAAGTGTCAGGTTGAATTTCAGACCACATATAAATATAATTTTGCTCTCACATAATGCTTTTGTATCTGGTGTAATTCCATCTACTGCAGCGGTGTTACCTTTCAGTTACCCTAATGGGAACAAGAGCAGAATTACACTGATAAAAAAAGCTGCTTACAGAAAGAAATACAGAAAGAAAGAGCACAGGAATAAATACTTCCTCTGGCTTATTTAATATATTTGTTTGTCCAAATTGTAGCAAAGATATTTATTTCAAGGAATATTGTTTGATCAGCAAGAGCAAACACTGATATGTCTTAAACAGCAACATGCAGTTTTTACAATTCATCAAACGACACCTAGGATTGTTTAGCTGGTCAACTAAAAGAAACAACAAAAGGTTTCAGGTCATATAATTATACCCTTCTGTTTCCCAACTTTCTTAGAAATCTCTGCCTAAAAATAATCCCAGCATCCGGATGCCTTGCAGAATTGGCTTATTTTAAAACATATAAAAACTCTTATTGCAGCCTTAGCCATTTTAAGGTCTCGGTGCTGACATGGAGTAATAGTGCTTAGCACTACTATATACCGCTTTCCATCTCCAAAGCACTTTACAAACATTAGCTAATTAATCCTCACAACACCCCTGTGAGGTATGTAGGTAAGTATTGTCATCCAATTAGGTAAGTATTAAGCACTGTTATCCCACCAGATAAGTATTAAGGTCTCCCATTTTACTGGGGAGCCTGAGGACAACAGGTTAAGTTGCTTACCAAAGGTCACAGGGGGAGCTGGTAGAATAAAACTTGGGATGCTTTGGTTTCTTGAGGGCTATTCAGGCATCCGGGTAGCATCCGGTGCTGCTCCCTCCACAAAGGCATCCCTCACCATCCACATGGAAATTAGGGTTTTCTATACCCCTCCAAACACAGAGTGATGGGTACAGCGTGGAGGAAAAGATGTGCCTGAGGAACACAGTCGTCCCCTTTTTGGGCTGGGCAAGGATGACATCGCCCAGCAAAGTTCTCAGGAAGTTTTTAAGAATAAAGGTTTGGATCAGGGCATTTTCCTGTGCGTGCACACGGACACGCATTCAAAAGAATCATCAGGCCTTGCCAATCAAGAGCTCCTTCCTCCCCTCTCAATTCACCTTTCTTTCCCATTATTTTATAAAGATGGACTCATATTAAAGCCTCACATCCATGCCATAAAGATATAATTCCCTTTCCATTGTCATTTTCATCTTCTGAACATAAAGAAGTCCAATTTGAAGCCACAGCTCAGAGGCTTCCAGGTTTGTAGGAAAGCTTGAATCCCCAAATACACTTGGTGGGACAAATCCCTTTTCAGAGGATCTAGAGAACACACCAGCCCAGCACGCTTTGGGTTTAATCAAGTCTCAACAGATGTCAAGCTGGTGAAATAACATCATCTGTCCCCCAGAGACAATGCCAGCGTTCACATCTGCTTCCAATTTCACTTCACTGCTGGAGAAAAAGTGAAAGCTCCTACTGTAACTCCACTTGGAGCTGTGGCTGAAAGTTAAAAGAGTCCTGAACAAAAGTCTAAAGGTTGGACTTGGTGATCTTGGAGGTCTTTTCCAACCTAAATGATTTGGTGATTCTATGATTGACTTGGAGTCTGATGGGTTTTGTGAAGTCACTGAACTCTAGACCAGTGTGAGAAGGCCCCAAAACAGGAAAACGCACCCTGAGTGAGCCTGCAGAAGGTGCAATCCTAGGCAGGGAACATTTCAGGGCCTGCCCAAGGACTCCTCACTTGGGATGGGCAGTCAGGACTGTCCTTGGCTCAGCAATTTGGCACTTGACTCGTGGCAATGTCATCCAGCTCTTCTTCTGGATGCAAGGCAGCAGCACGGTGATGCTCCAGCTCTTCTGGAGCGGAGGCAAATCCCAAGTGTTAAAAAGAAAAAAAAAAGACCTTGACTAGATTTCAACTGTGCTGATTTATGTTTTCAAGTGGAAGGCGGTTTTAGCCGAAGTAAACTACACAGTTTTTAGATCATTCAAAATTCATGGCAGTTTGATCCCACAGGACGTCAAACAAACACAAATGATTTGCCAGGAATCCCTACAAATTGAAATAACCAAACCACACACAGTTCCAGAAAAAGTCTTGAACCAGTTCTGAGGCGGGAAAAAGTAAGGATTAAAATAGAGAATTTTTATTTTATTCATCTACACAAAAACATCTCCAATGCAATGCACATCCAAATCAAATGCACACCAAGAAGGAGCACAAATATATAATGATTTGAAACTCAAAACTCCTCCAACCCACAAACCAATAGGAAATAGACAAATGAAAATAAGAGTCATGAAAACAGAAGGTACATTTAGATTCTCTTGCACTCTCTGGAGTGGTTTTACTTTAACATAGGGCTGAAATAGAAAATAAATCAATCTGAGAAAGCTAACACAAAATGCAGGTAACAGACATATCATGTGTGGTATAGTCATGAGAAAGAAAACAGACAACCAAAACTGTGACAAGAATGTGCTTAGTTATTATATTCTTTCAAGCTTGGTCTGCCAGCATTTTTTCCATTTTTTTTTCTTTCATTTTTTTTTCCTATGTACTGGTCATCAGTGTCTGCCAAAAGACTTTTCATGGATTTCTGCAATTCCATTTCCCCCCAAATGGAGGAAATGATGTTTCTCCACAACCACAAGACCCAGCTGTAGGTTTTACACCACAATTTGTAGCTGTAAACTAACACAGTGACATGCCACCCCCCTGCCTAAATAACCAAGCCAGTAGTGAAATTTCTGTGTGGGTTATGCAAAATGAAAGGATTAAAAAATGAAAAGAGCATTCACTTCATGTTGCTCCTTTAAAACATTATCACATAGCTCTTTTTTTTTTTTTCCCTAACCTGACCTTTTTTTCCCAATGGTTTATCTATAACTTAATATAACTAATTCTTTTGAAATAATGTTCACAGTTAGCATAATTGGTGTTATATAGTTCTAATGTACATTACAGAATATTCTGTCACTAGACACTAAATTGAAATTTTAAAGAAAATGATAGAAATAGCTGTAAGGGAAAAAGTACCCTTTTAAATCTAATTTGCTATGCACCGCAGTAGGGTAATGGATGCAATGAAAGTTCCTTTATTGAGTTCCCATGTCCAAAAGGTATTTAGGTAGCAAAGGATGTTAAGCAGACCCCCTGTGCTCCTCCTTTAAGTAAAGATAGCAGGAAATAAGGTATATAGGTTTGTGTCCTCCTGATTTTTATTTCCTCAGGAGTACAACTTATGCAAAGGGCACCTTAGGCTACTTGGAGGATCACAAAGGGTGCCCTCGACCCCCTCGCTGTCTGCATGAATAGAAGCATCTAAAGGATGGCTGAAGCCATACAGCGAGTTAAATCCTTCAGGTGGGTCTTTTCAAATTCCAATAGTGAGGAGTTACTGGAGAATTGGTAAGGATTTCACTAGGCCCCAGCAGGTTTGAGATCAAAAGCCCTGGTTAAATAAAAGCCTGTTGGGAAATCTTAAAACCTCTTTGTAATGTAACTTAAAAAAGTTAATACAAAGAGCCCTTAGACTGAAGCCTGTAACAGCATGAACAAAGAGTATATCAAAACTGATTCCATTAAGAGAAGGCAGACAAATAAATTCATTTAATTTAAAGAGAAATCAGATATATTACTCTGCTAAAAACTAAAAAGCATATCAGGAAAAAAAAAGCCAAACAGATTTTGCAATACACATGCACATAGAGCTGTGAATAATAGAGATGGGTATACATAAAATCTATTTATAAATACCTCTCAGAACAGAGAACAGAACATTATATACACACATATATGTTTAAGTATCAATTTATCCAATATGTGCGTGTGTGTGTGTGTGTATAATTCTAATATATACATATTTTTATCATTTATGAGGCCTCACGCTGGGCTCTCAAATCTGCAGTTAGATATAGATATATATATATATATATGTATCCAGAAAAACGCAGCTGAAAGAGCCCCTACATTCAAACTGACACGAGACATTTTTCAACCCAATTAATTAAAAAAGATGGGTGCTCATCAGTCAGCTGGCACGGGATTTTTCTCCATCATCTTGCCAAAGTGTCACAGTGTTAGTTGCGCAGCATGTTGGAAACAGAAAATCTGGGACTGGGATTTAGACATCATTTATTAGCTGACCTCTTTCCGAGCAGCTCCTACACTTTTAACTCGTTGGGGGTCCTGCACCGGAGGCGGGAGGGGAGGAAAGGGAAGATGGAGAATCACACGGAACCATTTATGTTGGGAAAGGCCTGCCACATCATCCTCTTGGCGAGATGCTTGGAGATCTCCTGTTGGACACCCCCACTGAGGATAAGGCAGCATTTGCTCAAAGCAAGCTGTCCTGAGCATCCTGCAAGCAGGGGAAGGCTGTGTCCCTGGGGACCACAGATGGGGGTCCCTCACTTTGCACAGGGTGGGGTCATTTGGGTGCTGGGTGCTCTGGAGCCCATGGGAGGAAGGGTCCTCTTGTCCCACAACTCACTGTCCCCACAATGGTCACTAAGAATTTTACTCCCTCCACCCTCCAAGAAGGGAAAGGAGGGCCTGAATTTTGCTGGTTTGTGAAGCTTTTCATTGTTACTGTCATGGGGAAGATGTGGACATCTTAACATATTTCCCTGTTTGAGAAATAATATTTCTCCATTGGCTGTGCAATGGTGGAGGGAGACATATGTGTGGTACAACTGAGGGTGAATGCCTGCAAAAGTTAATATTGTATGGGACTTTTTAAAAAAACTTTTCTCCTTATTACTAAATTCTGACATTTTAGTTCAGCAGTGCTCATTTAGGTTGTGTATAGTGAGGGAATGGGACTCACCCTCATTCTCTAAACCCATGCAATGCAGATCCTACAGCAGAAACAAATCATTCTGTCCCTCTACTCTTTGATAACATTCCTTCTGGAGATAAGAAATCAGCAACGTGTTTCACATATGGTGCCTTTCATCCCAGTGAGCAGCAATGGTTTCACAACCTACACTAGTGGCAATTATTTTATTTTATTTTATTTCATTTCATTTTATTTTGTTTTGTTTTGTTATATTTTATTTTATTTTACTTTATTTTATTTTTTTAAAACCCTTAAAATGCACATCAAACCAAATCCTCTGAACTATAGGTATGGCTATCACGTTAGCAATGCCATTCCTGGTGATTTTGGGTGGATTCCACCAAATGAGTGCAGGGACCATTATTTATCAATAGACCATTGCTCTGCCACTGGTCTATTGATACTGGTCACTGTGGTGACTTCCAAAGAACTGCCCTTTGCAATAGAAACCACAGAAGAATGGCAAAATTCCAGAAGTAGATAAGACCCCAAGGAAGATCCAGGTGAAAGGTATTGGTATTTGGGAACCTCGGTCTCAGTGCTGGGACTCACATTCTTGCCCTAGCAACAAGGATCTAATAATCAGAGGAGATAAATGCCACTTTTGGCCCCTTGTTTGAGAGAAAATCTCTCCTAAAATGCTGTATCTAATAATATCAAAGGTTGTGGTGGCTTCTGCATGGCTGGCAATTTTTAGACTGGTAGAGGATGAGGTTTTCTGGTTCAAACAGGAATTAATTGAGGGAAGTCATATGGCTTGTGTTATACACGTGACACCAGATGATCCAAATAGTCCTTTCTTGGCCTTATAATCTATGAATAACCTTGTGGAGGTACTGCTCTCCTGTGGATTAGTGGCAAACCAATGCTCCTCTTGCTTGGATGAGTTTTCTGATCTAAATACCACCCAGACCTGCGTGGCCTACAGGATTTGACTGGATCACGGTCTCAGACGGAGCCATTGCCAATTAATGCCAGACATGAGATAAACCAGGGTAGGACACACTCCACTTCAGGTGCTGTGTGATCCTGGGGTGTCATTAGTAGCCACATAACAAGCCAGGTTTGAAGTAAAACAGTTTTGCTATAAAGACACTTATAAATATTATTTTAACCTTGCTATCTTTGCATTACCTTGCACCGTAAGACCCAGACTGTCAGACACCATGGAGATCTTTGGCTCTGACTTAATCAGCTTCAACTGCAAGAGCAGGGTATAATTGTGGCTGGTTTATAATCCATAAAAATAATAAGATTCTGGAATGATTTGTGTAACAGGACAACCCATTCCTACATTGGAAAACAGAGCATATGGGGTTTTGTCTGCCGTGCTTGGATTACGAGGCAGAGGAAATACCTGGCTGAGCAGTGCTCAGGAATTATCAGGTGGATGATATTACAGGAGCAAGCTGGGTCTTCCTTTATTTTCTTTATATGGATGCCTCTGAGTTCAGGTTGTTGCAGTTACATAATGCTAGGCTTCCTCCTGACCACTCCCCAGCCCTGACTGCTCCCCGTCCTTTGCTGTGATCCCTCCGTGCAGTTTTTCTGGGAAATCTGTGCCAGGGAAAGCCAGGCTGCACCCTGCAAACCCAAGGTGAGCTCAAACTCAGTCACCACCCCAAAGCCAATTAGAAATATCTCTTAAATGCAGCTATCCTTATTCCTGTCCCTGTCTCTCACCAGGCCTTGTTTTACTCCTGAGGATAATTTTTGATGCTGAAGGAAATGTGCCATTTATTAAGTCAAAATGCACTTCCTTTAGCATCTACATAAATTTCATCTGAGGTTTCCCTTTCAAGCACCAATCGCATTTAGATCTGCAGGCTGAGACAGTAGCAAAAGGTGGAAAAACTTACAGTCATTACATTGATTAATCAGCTGCTGAAATTTGGCTTTCTAGCGTGACACCTCCATTCTCTGAAAGTGTGGCCCTACTGCAATGCAATCAATTTGTCTGTGCAGGCTCCAAAACCCCAGAGCCACACGATGCAAAAAAGCAATCTTCTGCCCTCTTTGACCACAATAAGCAACATTACTGAAATCACCACTCCTGTACAAGTGTAGCATGACCCCGTATTTGTAGGCAGCAGAGTATGACTTCATTAAAAACCATCCTCCGTGTTAGGAAGTGGGAGCAAGGCAAGCCAGCAGCAGAGCAGCATATGTCTGAAACTGATAGTAAAATGGGTGATGCCTTAAACCCCACCTCTATACTGTTATTTACATACATATCTTTCATCTGACATAGGCTTCCCCTCCAGCACCTTGAATATATCAGTCCTAAGGAAGAGACTTTAAGTTCAAAGAGTGCCATCCCCAAACCAAAGTAGGGGGTTATCAAGTGAGGTGTGCCAAGCAGTAAGACAAAACATATGCATTTTTAATAGATAGCCTCTCCTCCCCCTGAGGAAGCCAAGAAAAGAGACTCTGTGAAGCTTCAGCTGAAAACAAGTTCAGTGGATTTATACTCAGGCTGCTGTTCACAGAAAAACAAAATTCACAACTCTCATATATATATATATTTTTTTTTTTTTTTTCCCTAGATGTTTTCCAAGCATTCTTCAAAGCACACCAGCCCCACCCTGCGTGGTCCTGTTGACCAGTTGAATTCACCTCCATGCAGCATTCAAAAAGAAAAGAGTGACAAAAGATCATGAAAATGAAATAAAAAATAAAGAGGCCATGAAAGAGAAGCAAAAATCTCAACAGGTCTGCATGGAATTTCAGCAGCACTTTATTTATTAATGCATATGAAGCTACCACCGTATTCCAGCTCCCAAAGACAGATCTGTAAGGAATAGGCCACATGCTGATTGACAGCAGCCATAATTCCATACAATGAGTCTGTATTAAATTGTTTGATGTGATATGATATGATACTCATCACTTGTAACTGATCAAACACACTGCTGCATCAAACAGTATTACAATACAATCAGGCTGGATATGGTTCCTGCCAAGGCTGCTCATCACATTGCACACTTCTGCATTAAACATATCTATTAATAGCATTGACAAACTACTCCTATCCAAGTTTTTTTTTCCCCAAGAATTGCAGGACGTGGAATGTGAAAAGAAATCCACAGAAATCCACAGATTAGGCTTTGCAGTTTGAGGCAGCACTTCTGTTGGCTGAAGCCTCCAACATGAAAGGCTTTCCTGATTTGGGAATTTTATAAGGTAATGCCAAAAGCTGCAAACCTGTGCCCCAAAACAAAGACCTGACTTTTTTTTTTTTTTTTGGTCTGATTTTTTTCTTTCTCTCCTATATGCAAACAAGTTAAAATATTGACTAGCTTTTAACCAAGATTTTACTTTTGCTGTGCCTCCTTCCAGGAGAGCTGCTATCTTGCAGGAGGGAGCTGTGTTTGCTAACACTGACCCTTCTAGAGGAGGGAGACATAAATAAAAGCAGCAAATTCCTTGTCACCACTGCTCCTGCTGCAGACAGTGAGGTGACACTCTGCAGCCCATGGGGGACAGGACTGGCTGTGCCACGACAACTGCAGGGGCTCTCTCAGATGCAGATTCTTAAACGAGCCTGGGTCTCTAGAGGGCAGAGGTCAGCTGTCCTCAAATCTGTGTGAACGCTAGATTAAGTTTATTAATCTTTGGTTTTCACTTAAAAACCAAATTATAGGATGGTTAAATGTTAATGCCCAGGAGCTTGTGAGACGATCAATGCCCTCAGTTACCTCTGCTAAGGGGGAGCACAAGGTGTTCAGACCCCAAAAGGGTGTGAGAAGTTAGTGTGATGACCAGAGAACACATTCTCCTTGTGAATTACTGAGGCCTTCATGTATGTTTTGTTTGCAGTCCCGACACAGCACAGGTGCCCTCAGACACAGCGGGGAGACCCAGGGACCAATGGCTTCCCACCTGGGTGTCCTGGATATCCAACCTCAACCACAGCTCTTTATAAAGGACTTACACCTGTGCTGGAGAGTGATTCCAAATGCCCTTCTCCCTGCACCAACTCTGAGTGCCCAGGAACAGCACAAAACCAAGCATGCAGTGAACGCGGTATTTAGGAACCTTTGGAACCGCCTCTATCCGTGTATCTCATGAAACTACTTCAGTGTGTAAAAACAAAGTGATAAACGAGCATGAGGGGTCCACAGAACTCCTCGTGGACAGGTATGCACATCAAAATTGAACAATCTTCCGTCTTGATTGCTACCTGAGCTTGGGAGACCCAGGATCACATAGCCATGGAAAATAGGAAGTAATACGCAGGAATGCATGCCTGGCTGTGTGGAGCTGGCACCAGTTTTTTTTCAAGCTGGGATTGTATACATTTTACATTTATGAATATTTTTGCAAACTGCAGTGACAGAAGGTGCCTTTTGTCCTGTTTCTCACTCCTGTAATGTCAGTGTGAGCAGATTAAGCTCATGGCACTGTAGCAAATTATCTGTGTTGATGGAACCAGCTCCAAAAAGATTACTTAACAGAGGTGTGTAAGGCGTTTCCTTTTCCTAATTAAAAATATTAAAGTCTTTCAAGATAATAAACTGTCTCAGAAGGTTATGTTAAAGACTGGGAAATATACAGGAAAGGGCTGGAAAGGGCTTTCCCACTCTGATGGACAGGTTTTAGCACTAAGAGCCCAGTGCAGGGTGTAGAGCTAAAGAAACGGTAACTTTCTATCGGGGTGTAGCTAAGTAATTCAAGATGCTGCAAGTTAAGTGTAACAGTAGAAAGGAAGAAGTTCAAAAACAAAGTCCCAGGCATTTCAGTGCAGTGTATAGTATGCTAAATTGTGGTATTACAGAAATTGCTGAGAGTTTGGCCACAAAACGTTTCATACTGCACCAACATTCTGCCAGGGCTGGCTTCCAGCAAGCCTAGACATTTTTTCCTTTCACCTGTGCTTTCTTTTTCCCTCCTGTTTGTTCATACAAATCAAACACTGTACCAGAGAATTACAGCCCTTGTCCTGAATGCACCTCTCCCTTTATTAAATCAGCACAACTGAAAAGTCACCACGCACCAGGCAGAGACAACTGCAAATCTGTGCTTACCCTCCCTGTACCACCTGAGTGCCGCTATTATTCCCCATCCTTGGGGAAAGGACCCCATATGTGAGTTTCAGAAACCACCTCAGTAACTCCAAGCATCATTATCAATAGTAGGATGAACTGCAGCTGGGATGCACTGAGAAGGCACGGTAATACTCGCCCTAATCTCTGCATTCATCTCACTGGCCCTCGCTAGGAAGTTTAAGTACATTTACTGGGGATTCTTCAGCCCTTGAAAGGTAGGAAGACATCTATGAGGCTTGACGTACCAGCTAATTAACTCGGGTTTGGGAAAAAAAATCTTCTTATCTACTTAACTTGGAGACACTCTCTTTGTTTTTAAGCCTGCAGACTACCTTCTCTTTAAAATGCACGTTACGTACCACTCCGTAGTATGGAATGTATTATTTTTAACGAGGACCTATTTTAACTTGGACCTAAAACTACTAACATTTGACAGAGGGTTTTTTTTTTTTTTTTTTTAAAAGCTATTTGCAGAATCAGCTGAATGATAGTCTATAGCCTGTGTTTTGCAAGACAGGCTACAAAATCCTCATGCTTTCCTTCTGTCCTTAAAAACACGGGCACACGAATGTATGAAGCGCTTGGAAATGCAGCCCCAAATGCACCCACACCTCCCCTCTTTCCCCCCAAAACCTATAAAGGAGTTTAAATAAATCTCTCAGGTTTTGCTTCTCGGTCTTTGCAAGTGGGGAATATTGAGGCTGGGAGAAAGTGATTGAATTCGTGCCTGCAGTGGTTGGGGCACGTGAGTGTTTCCTGCAGCTCTTCTGACAGGAACAGAGACGTGAGCAACTCCTGTAACATCCCTGCTCGGAATTAAACCACGCAGAAATTTCCTGTGGATGGCACAGAGAGATTTTAAATCCTCACCATATTCCTAACAGATAGAACAGTGGCATGATTGACCAAGCTTTTTTTTTCTTCTTCTTTTTTAAAGTACACATATGATGATGCATCATAGTTATAAACAGATGGTATTTGGCCTCCTTCCTATTCTCAACATTTGGAATTCCTAAACTATGTGAATTAAACAATAATATTTTATAAACATACAAGGGATTTTGCTCACTGCTTTGTTAACATAGAAATTATACAATGCTGACATTTATTTAAATTTTAAAAAGTAAACAAGAGTGTGTATTGAATTAAAGCAAACTAAAATCAACAGAGAGAAATATGTTCTGTGCGCACATTACCTACAACGGCACGGGCCTTTTTCGGGGAGACATAATGGGATGAAGCACAAATTGTAGCTTAGACAGTCTGATCCTTTGTGCTCAAAAGGCTCATTTAACACCTCGCTGTAAACAACGGATATTTATACCATAATTGGCCAGTTGACCATCAGTTGTTCATTTACTCCGTAACCTGCTATTATGGAGTTAAAAGAAGTTCCTTTCTGTTGGCTTTTCTAGGAGTGAAAGTGTGTTTGCAATTTTAGTACCAACTGGATTCAGTCTAACACTTGTACTTAGTATGAGAAACATTTTCATAATACCAAAATTTGGGGGAATAAGAGTATTCCTGCCAGGAAGGGAAGAAGAAAGTATTGGTTCTTAAAAGAAGAATTCTCTTTGCTTGGTTTCCTCTTTCCTTTCCATTTTAACCCCTTTTTAGGCTCCTCTCGAGCTGTGCAAAATTGAGAAGCACTTAGGTTTTAATCACTATTCCCAGGTCTGCAAAGAGGTTCTGTGATGAATAAATAATGAATCCGAGATTTTAATCAGTGTTATGATTTTTGAAAAGGCTAATTATCATTGTTTACAGACATGCCTTTCCAACGTATTTCCTTGTTTTGCCTTCAAAGCTCCAAGGGTTAAGCCCCTCGCACGCATCCCTCCCATCCCTCCCCAGCGCCGCGCTCCTTGCCCGGGATTTCTTTCGGGGGTTTGAGGGTATTTTTTGTTCGTTTGGTGTTTTTTTGGTGCTGTGTTTTCACTGGAGGAACCGCAGGAGAAACGGGGCCGGGCGGCCGGAGGCGCGCAGGGCCGCGGGAAGGCTGCGCACCACGGGCGGCCGCTCCGCACCCGCGGAAAAGCCACGGCGGAGGGGGGGAGCCTTTCTCTTTGCTGTCTGTGTATAGCAGTGCTACGGAAGAATCTGATTTTCAAGAGAATATTTTTATTATCGATAGTATCGATGATAATAAGCGGCGGGCGCCGTGTCCGTCCCCCGCTTCCCGGGGAAGCTCCGCTCCGCCCGCAGCGCCGCGCCGGGATGCGCCGGGATACGCCAGGATGCGCGGAGTGCACCGCGGGGCTGCCCCGACAGCGACTGCCCCCGGCTCACGGCCCCCTCGCATCCTTATTATTGTCATGATTTTCATTATTTACGATTTTTACTAATACAGCTGCCACTGGCCTCGTTTAACCTGGTCTGCCCGCACCTCCATCCTCTCGGCCATTCACCGGGATGGGAAAACCTTTTCCGCGGGTGGGATATCCGATGCCAAGGTCCCGATTCCCCCCCTGTCCCTCCCCTCTTTCCCCGCAGCCGCTTCCCGGGTCCCGCGGCCGCGTCCCGCAGCCTCCTCCCGCTCCGCGCTCGCTGCTGCCGCTGCTGCTTCCGCGGGGTGGGGGGAACAACTTCCAACCCCTACAGCCCCTGATTATCAGTTTCCAGCAACAGCTGCGAATCTTCCCTCAGAATCTAAAGAAATATCAGAAGATTAGGCAGCGATGCTATTTATTGCCCTGTAATTAAAGTTCTATCAGTGTTTCTATTATAAAACCTTATTTGCAAGGGTTGGTAACTCTGAGGCAAAATTTTCCAGCAAGAGGAAGCCTCGCTAAGAAGTATTTTGGTTAAATAAGGTTAGCCTGTTAAACGGTAAAATCCTCAAGGACTTTCATTAAGGTGCTCATTTCTATCTGCAAATACAATGCCAAGTTCCCCAAATCAAGGATATATAATTTTTTTTTTTTTTTTTTTTTCAAAAATCAAGGATTCGTTGAAAGGTTTTAATATAATTCTCTGGGAAATTATTCCCATGAAAACAATTTGTTTGAAAGAAAATGCCCTCTGGTCTTTTCCACACAAGCTAGTCTTGGGCTAGTACATGAGAACCCAACTTGAAAGTGCCTATGAGCAGAAAGGAGGCTGGTTAATTATTTTCAACTGTCCTTTCTGGAATAAAAAACAGAGTAAACAGCTTGAACAGGGAAAGGTGAATTTAATTTTCAAGGCCCTTTAACTTTTAATAATCTGAGGAACAAGATGGGAGGTACATTCTACCCTCCCAGTTATCCTGATATAAATTCATTCAAGATTTATATTGGTGTAATAGAGAAGCAGAATTTGCTCCATGATTTCTAATGAACTGCTGGCTCGGTCTTTAAAAACGCAATTAGAAAAATCTAACCACCTAATTCAGAACAGCTTTGAGCTGAGGCAGAGGTCTCAGTGCTGCAAACAGGGATGGAAGCTGGTCGGTGCCACGGCTCCTTGCCGTGCCTGCAGCACCAGAGTGGGGCTAGGAATGCTGGAAACGGTTTGCTACAGAATTCCCTAGTTGCTTCAGCATTTTCCTTTCTATTATATGGGAAAAGACAATTCTCGTGTGGAACAAACCTGTGTTTCCTGTCACCTCAAATGCTGAGACAAAAGGATTGTAGGATTAGGTGCCTGGCCTGTTACTGATGCAGGAGGAGCTGTCTGGTCAGGTTGCTGCCTGGTGAGGCTGGCACAGAGTCGGGAAAACCCAGCCCTGACTGCACTGAAACTGGCATTAAAGCCTTGGCACTGCTGTGTCAATGCAGGTGAAACATCAATAAATATGAAAGCAAGTCAAGGTTCAATGCTCTGGCTCTACTCACAAGATTAGGTGTCTGCATTCACTGCTTACTCATGTGTGTAGGAACAATGGGACCGAGGTCCCAATTTGTCCCTCTGACCTTTTGAAGTGAGGGGTTGAGATGAAGCAGCGTGGAGCGACAGTCTTGTTTCCTCTGCTGAAACTGAGAGGCAAAACTCCGCAGGTTGTTTCAGTCTGCAGGGCTGAAGGGGACACTCCCTGGGGGAAATATCACCTCTGGCTACCTGGCACTCCTACATCACTTTCTTTCTTGACTGAGGTCCTCAAATAGGACAGGGTGGCCCTGACATAAGGCCAACCTGCAGGTCCATGATGTGGTAAGGACATGGAATCAGAATGGTTCAGGCTGGAAGGGACCTTTAAGCTCATCCAGTTCCAATCCCCTGCCATGGGCAGGGACAACTTCCACCAAACCAGGCTGCTCCAAACCCTGTCCAACCCAGCCCTGAACGCTTCCAGGGATCCTTGCTCCAGAGCAGCTGTGCATCTTCACTAAGAATGTAAAGAAATATCAGGAGATAACACAGCATTGCTATTTATTACCCTGCAATTAAACTCCTCACAGAGTTTCTATTATAAAACATTATTTTCAAGGGTTCAGAAGAAGGGAAAAATTTTCCACCAAGATGAAGCCTTGCTCACCAGACAGAGCTAGGCATGGTTGCAGTACCACTGCCAGTAAGTTCAGCAGGGCAGAACTCCACCTCACCAAGGAGCTGGGCGAGACCTCCTCTGGCAGTGGGGCTGATGAGGGTGTGCCCTGAGGACAGCAGGAGCCTTTGAGTGCAAACCACACAGCTTTGATGTTTCGAGTCTGCTCACCACAAGCCTGAGTGCAGCGTTACAGCATCTCCTCTTCCCCTTTTATTGGTTTGGAGAATGACTCACTGTGATACTTGAAGCAATTTGCTATAACTGCACCATGCCTCAGTTTCCCCAGCAGTAAAGCCAAAAAATATTCCAATCTGCTGGTGCAAGGTGTGATGGCACTGGTAAATATCTATGATACACTCTGGAAGGAGTGCAAGGCAGTCCTGTTCCGTGGCTGTTCCAAGGATGACCACCAGACCTACGCTCTTGGGAAGACCACGTCCACCCAACCACGTCCAGAGCCTAAAGCCAAGCTGGGCTTTGGCTGAGCAGAAAGGAGGAGGAACTCGCATACAGGGAGATGATAACTGCAAAATTACAACCCTGCAGTGCTAGAAGAATACTCAAACACTTTCCATTGGGTCTCCCTGGGTTGTTTTTGATTGCTTCATGGGGTAATTTTAACAAGAAGTACCACATGCCCTCTTTTCACACTGAAAAATGACATTTCAGCTTCCTGATGGTGTCAGAAGTGACAAAGGCATGTGTGGGGAGGGGGACCAGCCTGTGCCTTTCACCCCTTTCAGGGAGAGGAGCTGCCCTCCCTGATCTCAGGGAAGCTGAGAACACATCTGTCTGCAAAGACAAGTCTTACCAGGCTTCGCATCGTAACACCTTACCCAGAGTCCTCTTCCTGCTTCTTCCCAGAGCAGAGTTGAAAATCTCAGTATTGTCATAAGGTTTTATTATCACTTGCAAACCAGATTCTACTTCATCAGATAAAGACACAATTGCATTCATTGACTCTGACACAAGGATATGCATGGTGATAAACATACAGATAGATGTACACACTTATACATGAATGAGATATGCTAATTAAAAATTGCAGTGGGCACTTTATTAAAAATTTATTGTACAATCTACATCTTCAAAACATTTTACATCAACAAATATTGCGGCTTGACTGCAGGAATCATAAGTGATTTATCTTTAAAAGACTGTATTTGCAACTGGATGCAAAGATTCTTGATGAACTGCCATTACATTTAAACTACTGGTTTTTATTGGAAGTATTTTGATTGTTATCTGTTTGTTCTCCATCCTTGAGAGAAATAAAACAAGTGTCTCAGCTTTCATTTTATCGGATAGATGGCACCATGTAGCATATTTCCCATGCTAGTTTGAATTACAGCTGTTTATCTTTCAGCTTTCTTTAAGATTAATTAAATGCAAATGTAACTCCACGAATCATGGGATTACCTGCCAGACCCCTTATTAATACCTTCACTTAAAAACCCCTGTGCCAGAGAGTCATTAATTTGCAATAAAAAAAAAAAAAAAAAAAAAAAAGAGAGAGAAAGAGAAGTGCTCAAGCAGCCCTTTGCCTCCCAACAACCCGGAGATGGCTGCCCAATTAGTCCGGCAGCATTCGGATCCTCCTTTCAGGCCCTGTGGCCCTTTGAGGACACAATAAGGCTCCAATGATAACCTGGCAACCTAGGTAGAAACTCAGCCAAGTGTGAGCGTTTGAAGCTGCAGCTTGGCTGCCATCGTGTCGGCGAAAAGAAAGAATTCAGGCACCATGTCATCCAGTACAAAGGATAAAAACAGATTCAACCGGAAATTCAATGTGGCACCACATATGGGATACATGAGTGCGGTTACACAACAGGCCACATATTTTTTTTGAACAGTCTCCTGCATGTGATGCCGAGGACATGTGTAACCATCATAACGTCTCTAAGAATCTGTATTTAATTTGAGCTGGGGTGGTGGCAGGGATTGGAGATCTGAAGCCGCCACAGGTTTGTGGCAGATGGCTCTGTGTCAGCTATGACAAGCAGCCAGGCTCGGCTTCCTCTGCAGATTTTCTTTTCTCTCTGATCAGGTAAATATGGGCACACTCTGGAAACTTCCACAATTCTGCCTGAGGCTGCAAGTTTGTGACTTAGCCCCATCTGTCACAAATCTTCCCTCGGTTCTGCTGCGAGCAGAGACCTGAATTTACTGCCGAGCGCTGCCCAAGAAAACCCGGCCGTCTCGCCCTGCGAGGAAGCACAAGAGAGAAGCACACGGAACCCTGTTAGAGGCTGGGACACAAAATGCAGGAAGGATTTCAGGAGGGGTGGAAGCTAGTTGGTCAAAGAACACTTATGTGGTGTTATTTAAAAACGGGGTGAACTCAGTGGGGTTTTTTTAAGACAGGTGAGCTGGTCATTAGGCCCAGGTTATTGGCTCCCTCTGCTTTACTGGTGGTGTCAATGGACACGCCAAGGACTGGACATCCTCAGGGACCAATGTGCCCTTCTCACCCTCAGACATGGCAGAACCACAAGTCAGCAGGAGCTGGGCCTAGTTCTGCTTGTCCATCATCAGTTTGGGCTTTGCTTGAGAATTATCTCCTTTTTTTGAGGAGGGATAACTCTGCAAAGGTCTGGACATTCATTTTTTCAAGAAGTGAAATTCCATCACTATCATTCCATCAACAGTTCCTAAATATGTGGAGATCAAAAGAAGCAAAGTTTTCACATAAAGCAGCATTTTCCCATAAAGAACAAACAGCATAATGTCAGTAGCAGCACAGTATTTTTCATGAAATAATCAACTTGTTTCTAGGGTCTTAAGATCAGAACTGAAGCACTTAATATCTACTCTCCCATCATTAGACTTCAGAGCTAACCTTTCGAATTTAATAAGGAGTGTTCATCCATTCAGACTGGCTGTTTCAGGACAGTTGGAGTTCAAGCACACAGTATTGACTTAGTGTAGATTTTACGCACTTTTAAAAAAATTCTCTTAAGAAAATTAAGATTTAGAGACTAATTTTCCACACAAAACCTGAGATTTGGCAGGCAAGACTAGAATGATTTACAGAGCCAATTTGTATTGGGTCAGATCTACTCTGTGATCCAGCACCTTCCCCCTGCAAGTGAATAAGGGGGAAGAATCAAGGTGGAAAACAGTTTGCAGCAATTATTTTTGGAGTTCAATTTTCAAGCTTCCAACCACCTTTGGAAACCACCATCAAAAGACACCGCTGCTTTGCATGAATTGGGTGCACTGTGAGGCCCAAGGCAGAGCTATTTAGTACACCTCAGCAGAGTAACAGTATTTCTGTGACCAAACTGGTCTGTTCTGCAGTTTCTTATATTGGACTCATTTTTGCTGTCCTTAAACACAAACCATCAAATTTTGGATGCAAATCCATGCAGTACCTTGCATAGCATAGTTCAGAACACACTGACTGTAACAGTAGGAAAACAGTTTCATGGTTTTTTTCTCAAGGTAATTTGAATAAACTGTACTGAAAAAAAAGAGAGTTTTCATGCTTTTTGCAACTTTTCTTCCTATTTCCTTTGACCCATTTCTCCATCTACTGTTTTGAAGTGGCTGTGGCTCATCTGCCAGTTTTCATTTGCTGTCTAAAACTGCCCTGGAAGCTATCTAATACTGTCAGAATGAAAAGTTCCAAATCCTGGTGTTTATGCTGAAAGTTGCCCCCATAATTGCTTTAGTCCTACTCTGCAAGTGCTGTGAGCTACAGGCCAACATTTGGGGACATGGTGATCATGGAAATGTTGGATTAATGGCTGGATTCAGTGATCTTAAGGGTCTTTCCCAACCTAAGTATTTCTATGATGCTGTGATTTTCAGAGAGCTGGAGTCTCCTGGATATTTACCCGAGAGCCAAGAGCAAGGCAAGCCCAGGGAGAAGTGCAGGTGCAGGCCACTACACATCTACAAATATATCCATTTATCTATGGCTGGATCCCAAAATTAGGCAACTCCAACAGCCTTTCTCCCTTTCTCCCAGTTCATTTCTTCCACACTGAGGACCCATGTTAGCCAGGCCAAGCTCCCTCTACCACAGTAGCTTGAAGACCTAAGGTTGACCCAAAATGCTTAAATTGCATCCCACAGTCCAGCAGACCTTCCCACCTGTGCAAACTCCTAAACTAGAGAGGGATTTCACCTGTATCAGCCATACACAGTGAATGGAAAGCATCAAGACTTGAGTCTAACCTGGATGTGATCCTGAGAAACTTAATCCAAGTTTGAAACTGGCCCTGCTTTGAGCAGAGCCTGGGCTGGTGACCTCCAGAGGCCCCTTCCTCAACTAATCTGTGATTCTGTGTTCCCAGTAAGTAATGGAAGTTTTCTTTCACATAAAAAATCCTTGTTTTACACATTTTACTTAGGATCATGTGCCTAAGCACTGGAACAGAGATGGGAGAGCATGGACACAGCACACTGCACTCCAGAGCTCCCAGGCCACTATAACCTCCCCACAGAGACTCTGAGAAGCAGATCGAGACCACAGGCTCTGAGAAGCAGATCTAAACCACCTCTGAAACCATTTTAAATCACCTTCACTGGAAACTGAGCAGCTCAAGAGGCAAATACAAGTCTCTCACTTGTGTTTCTAACCTCCTTCTGACCTGTACCTCATGCTAGCCAGGTAAAAACAGAAATTCAATACAATTCCTTCTTTTTTAACTCTGCAAACATGCTCTGCTAATGAACGGAAAGCCAGCAGGATGAATGGAAATATGTGCACTATTTGCATACCCTATAAAGCTCTGAATTAACTTTATCAGCCCGGGACAAAAGATCTGGAGAACACTGTAAGCAAACATCTGCTCAATATACATTCACCATTAAAAAGTAAACAGTGGGATTGGCTCCATAAGGAACAGGTTGGAAATTATCAGAGTACTACACATCACATAAACTGATGGCACGGCCTAGAATTCTCTAAAGCAATGATCACACCAGCACAAAAACAGCTCTCAAGCATCAGAATGGCTTGAATGATGAGGGATTAGAATATAAACATGGAATAACATTCTCAGGGAGAGACTGAAAAGACTGGGATACTGTAAATGTTTGACAAATATTTATAAAATAATGGATGCTACAGTGAAGATGGATGGGGGAGCTCCTGCTTCCAGGCGACCAACTCCAGGACAAGGAGACACTCAACACAACTGAAGGTGAGGAAAACCTGAGCTAATTAAGGAAATTAATTAAACACCATCATGAACACATTGCACAATCATGGAATAGCATGGGTTGGAAGGGACCTTGAAGACCATCTCGTTCCAAGCCCCTGCCACGGGCTGGGACACCTTCCACTAGACCAGGTTGCTTATGGAAAAATGAATTTCCCATGGAGTTTTGCTGGCGATTGGGTAAGGATAAAGGCAGAGGCACCATCCCTGGCTCTCACATGGCCTGTACAGGAACTGTGAAAAAAAGGGCTGAGTGGCTGATGGGACATCTGGCACCAGGCTCCCCTGCATCCTCACGTGCCCAGTGCCCTGTATCCTTACACTGAGAATGCCTCCTGCTGCTTCCCTGGCTTTGCCTAAATATGAAAGCTGAACCAGGAGCTGTTTTCCCTTCTACATGTTTCTCTGAAATACCCAAGGTACTGCTTTATCTCAAATCAGAGAAAAAAGAAAAGGAAAGAAAAATAAAAAAAGAAAGTTTTGTTAGAACTGCCCTCTACAGCCAAATCCTGAGACTGGAAACAATTCAGATGTCTACGGTCTAACTGGGAACTTAATTTGATTTTACAGCAGTTTAATCCCTTTGAATTCAGCAGACTTCCTTCTACAGTGGTGTAAGAAAGAAAAAAATCATGCCATGTGTCTTTTCATAGGCAGGTGAGCTTCTGTAGTGTGATGGAAATGAGAAGATGAATGTCAGAAAGTGGGCCAAATTCTTTTCTCTGTTAAACAAGCGTGAGTGAGAGTAGGATTTTTCTGTAGGAACTGAAGCTGACAGCATGTCAACCAGCACTCATTCAGCTGGGAGGGCTGGGAGAGATTATTTAAAGTTGTCAGCTCCTTCCATGCCTGGCTTTTGGCAACTCTTCTTGTCCCTTTCCACTGTATACTCTTTATACATGCTGTTTTAAATTAAGAAACTCGAGGAAACTGCAAGGTAAACTTAAAAAAAATAATGCAGAAACAAATGCTTTGCCCTATTTTATTTTAACTTTAAATCTCCTAGATGGGGCGCTAAAAGGTCCTGTGGTGTGGCCTGACCAAAGCCCTGTTGTTGTTACTTGCTTCATTCCGGTGCTTACTTTGGCAACCAAAACCACACAGAACTAGAGTTTGATTCCATAAAACTGGAACAGAACAAATAATTGATAACAAATGAGATTTGCTTCCCTCTCATCTCAATCTTCTGCTAATAACTGGCAGAAGGCAAGGTTGAAATGCAAACGAGCCAGCCCTGAGTGCTGTGTGAATACTCAGGGTGAGCAATACATCATTTGGAAAGGTTTTCATAGGTGCTTACATTATGGACATTTTTAAAAGTCTGCCAGCATGAATCTGCTCCGTGGAGTTAAGCTGCTACAGTTTAATGCCTTGGTCTGTGCATTTTCACAGGGATGTTCCCTATGTCCAGTCCCTAAGCCCACTGCCCCGCTGCCATTTATCTTCTTCCTGCCCCTAATCTTGTCAGCACAAGCATCGAGGACATCTGAAGGAATGAACTGCCTGTTTAATTAGCTACTATCTAATTGTTATAGATATCCTGAGTAATAAAATCCCAAGAATATGAAAAAGGATAAGCCAAGGTTGTTACTTCCCAACTTGTGGAGCAGAATCCCCAACCAGCAGAGAAAAGCACTATTTGCTTTTAAAGCATTTTTACTTCCAAAATTTCACAGATACTTGATAAACTCGATGCAGAGAGTAAGGCAGGATGGTTTCAGAAACACAAGGAGCTGGTTAGCATTGACTCCTGTGCTGGGATCCCTTTTCTAGGCCACTAAAGCAGGGATAATATTATAGTGATCTGAAAAAAAGTGAAAATACAGTGCAAGTGCTGTGTAGCCTTTAGGATTTCAGTCTTTTCCGCCTCCTTACACAGCAGCATCACTCCAGCTACAATGACAGGAACAGCACAGCTTTAAGCTAGCACTTTCCAGGAGGTTTTGTGGATGGTCCACTGTGAAGGAAGACCAGGTGTACGTGGGTGTAGGCACAAAAGGACAACTCTAACAGTATTCTCCGAGCTGATCCAAAGCCTATTAAAGACAACAGGGATCTTTCCTCTGCTGCTCACAGGTGCTGGATTAGGCTCTGCTTTCCTCATTTTAAAACAATCCCCCACTCAGCTCCATTGCTACCTGTTGCAGAGGTTCAGCTCTGACACTCAGAAGATCTGAATGGGACTGCAAACCCCATGCATGAGGGGCAGGATAAACACCTTCAGCTTCTGCCTACAAATCATCCTAAGGAATTCTTTTAAAAAGAGAAAAAAAATCCTTCAAGCAAATCAGCATTTTGCCTACGGGGCTTGTGCACACATTTTTGACCTGTACTATTTTATATCAGTATCTTTTGCACGCCTTGCCTCTGTGTTCAGGAGATGAGAATCCATGCGTTGGGAGAAAATCCATGTGAATGCAACCATTAGCTGAGCTTGAAGCATTGGGAAACACCAAGGTAAACGTTTAAGGACTGTTTTCCCTTTGAAGCCCCCATGCCTAACTCTATGATACTATTGACTCAAGAAGTAATGCTGAACACTGGAAGTGTTCAGTCAGCATTTTAAACTATTATGAGCTACCTTCTGAACCATTGCCAAGTTAATAGACAATGAAAGATAATGAGCTTGAAATTGGGTGTTAAATTGCATTTTTGGTTCTCTCCTTTTTTTTTTTTTTTTTTTTCCTTGAGGTTTAACTGTTTCCTGGAGAAACAACATCATCTTTGATGTATCATTATGTAAATGCCTATTTTTAGGTCACAAAAAAAGTCAAGGCTTGGGCTAAGCCCTTGCTGCTCCTGCTATGTGCGTGCGGAAAGAGGAAGAGAGGCAGACAAGACAGCAAGACCCAACACTTTCTGGTCCTCAGAGGGAGGGAGAGAGGTGAAGGCATGAGGCTGGGTGTGTTGGCAGCATGAGACTCCAAATTAAGGAGGAGATTACTCGGCTTGCTCATTAACAGTGTGGCTGGACGGCGACAGCCAGGGAACGCTCCAAGAACCGCATTTGTGTCGCACGGGTTAACACGAGGAGTATTTCCATGCACCCCCAAGCCTTTAAGGACTTTCAGCTGAATTCAGGGGTTTTCACGAGCTGAAACACCTCTGTCGTGCAGGGGTGATGTGTATCCAACCTGCCCACGGCAGAGCCAGGACAGTAAAAGTCAAGAACTGCTGTAAATGTACAAATCAGCATGCAGAAAACAGCAGCACTGAGTAGTAAAAGCTCTTCACTGGAATAATGTAAGATTTAGTGCTTCATCCACATTCAAATTTTAAAAAAAAATTGTGACTCCCATCAGTGTAAATACACCACTTAAAACCGTGGAAGTTGGTCTAGCATCGAATACTTGAGCAAAACTTGAATGGAGAGTTTGCCACTGAACCTGGACTTTCTCTACAGAAATAACTGCAAAGAAGGGGACATGAAAAATACCAGTAAATTATGCTCCCAATAAACATTAATGCTCAACACACCTTATAAAGCAAAGAATTAAAATAATTGTAATTATGAAAAGCACTCAAATTACTCCAGAAGCCAAAGAAGTCTTACCTGATACCTGTCACCTGCATTTTTTGAAGATTAAATTAGGATAGGAAGGTAGGCTTATCCTCATTAGTATAATTGTAGGATCTTTCTTTTATTTTCCTTTTAAACTAATGAGTTGCATTAATCCAGGTTCATTTTTATAAGCCTCTTGGGTCCAAATGTAAAGGACAGTCATTTTAGAAAACAATAAATTAAAAAAAAGCATGTAGCATGCATTAAGTGCACGTATTTCATAAGACCTAGGTTAATACAACTGGCATCTAGTTTAATTAATCCTTGTTAGTGTAACGACTAATATCCCTCCCTAGCATGTTTCCTTTAAACATTAGTATGTTAATTAAATGTTGTTTTTTTAAGGGTTTTTTTTTTCTCCCTTTGTACTTCAATATGGCATTATATCATCTAAAACTATTCCAAACAACTACCTTATAGAGATGTTTCCTTACAATATCTGGTCTCTTGCAGAAATTCTGAAGCCTTTTAAAAAGCTGTTCAGGTGTAGAATACAGATATTCAGCTGCAGGAAAAACAGATACATTTTTAATGAAACAAAAACCTCAAAGCACACACTCGATATTAGTCACTTTACTAATTAAAAATGCATATTGCTCTGTGCCGCCTCGTGTTTTACATTATTTAAGCATGATTTTATAAGGTTACCTCAGCTCACAAGGATGTTTAATGCTAAATAAGACTGTGTAGTTGTGCTGTTTAGACATCTCCTTTGGGTGATTAAAATACATTATTCTAATGTAACACAATGCATATGTGATACATTTAGTGATGAGATTTTTCAAAGAACTGGTACTACATTAGTGTGTATCCTGTACTGCAGTTGCATACTATTAAGTATTAAATTGTTTAAATAATTTTGTGTGATTTTCAGGCCTGGATTTTTTTTTTTCCCCCTCTTCTGTGTATCAAAAAATAAAAATCTGCAAACCATTGCAGCATCACTGACCTTTTAACAAAAATCTATCATTATGGGATGTGTATGCTAACAATGAAGAATGCTATTTCAAAACTTGCTTTTGTGTTATCTTAAAAGAACAGATGGCAAATATAAACTTCGTCTAATGTATTAAAACACATAAAATTTGCCTTAACACTAACATGTTGGCTTGCCAAATAAACAATTGCTTTCACTCAAGCTTATTCCCAAACTTTGGATTTTAGCAGGAATCACGTTATTACGTTTCAGCAGAAGGAATAGGCAACAAAGCAGCTACCTGGGAATATCTCTGGGTACACCAAGGCTTTGGGACACAGCGGGTAACAGCCACAATGCACAGCCTCGATCCTGAGGATTAGAAATCACAAATACACAAAAATAGATGTTAGTCAGCCAAAAAACTTATTTCCGTGCAAGAGCCTTGAGGTTGCCTGCATGCAGCAAGAGGGAAACATTTTTTTTTTTTCTTCAGCAGCATAATCCTTCTAAATGCCAAAGTTGCTCTTTTTAAAGAAAATTTTATTGATCATATGAATTACATAGAACAGAACAGCGAGCATATGTTTTGTTCGCTGAATAAATCAAAGCGCAGCTCTGCATTTTTTTGTTTTTTAAATACTGTTTAACACATTTTATAATCAGCAGACAGACACATGTAACAACATGGTGAAGTATGGACGGCTTTGCTTAATAATGCTGCTGGAAAACAAGGGGCACGTTGGCTACACCAGGGCGTGCTCGCAGACACACACACCACCCTCACCTGGCACAGCAGATATTCCCCTCAGACTTCCCGACTCCAAAGGTTACAGCTAAATATAGCCCAGGAACAACTTGCAGCATGCTCCAGGCTGGGATATTTCAGCTTACTCACATGCTTTGGATAATTTCCTTTATTTTTCGGGACATAAACTGTTGTATTTTTTAATAACCGCCGATGAAATTCCTTTGCCAAAGCGCGCGAAGCTTTGTACTCGTGGTTTTTTTCCAAGGAACATTTTGCATATCTCCCGTAACATCAAACCCAAATATTTTAGAATTGCACCACTGTGGCACAAAGTTTTCCAGTAGCAGAGCTGTCCCCCTTGGAGTTCACATTTTAACAGCTGAATGGGTTAAAGGCATCCAGGTTTCAGTTTATTTTTTTCGCATAATGACCATTGATGTGACACAACGTCCCTCCAAAGATACAACTGTAATTTCTGTTGGCCAGAAATTACACAGTGAAATTCAAAACACTTCTTTAAATATGTTTATTTTATGAGAGGCTTTGAATTTCCTCCAACATGTTGACCATACGAGGACTCTATTTTTAACTTCAGTTTCCCTCATTCCCCAGAATAAAAAAAAAATCTGAAATCTTGTCAACGTTCACCTTTTCTATTTTCAGTGACAACCCAAAGGCTTTTGCTACCTTCCCGTGAATGTCAGGTTTGGTACTTTATTACAGGTACCCTGGAAGGACTCTGTTTCCTTTAGATCTACTCAATTTTAAACAGGAAAAAAAAAAGAAAATAAAGAATAACATATTCAGCTTTCATGCTAGAAAACTATGCATATCCACAAACCCCAAAGACACATTTCTCTGCAAATGCTTTTGCTAAGAAATGACTGCTGGGTTTTTTTTCATAAACTTTTAAAATTTGTAATTTATGTTTTTTTTTTTTTAAATAACATATGCACTTCAGATTGCATTTTAAACATTAACAACAATTTCAAAGTGTACATCGTCTAGCACTATATTTTTTACCAAAGGGAAATGTTTCTGATGTGTGATTTAATTGATGATTTCAGTT
>NC_091021.1:36347500-36365000 GCF_041296385.1 Aphelocoma coerulescens
GTTCTGAGGAAAGTCTGAGTGTTCCAGAGCTCAGAGGTGGAGGTGGAAGGGAGATGAGGATGGTTGGGATGACCAGAGGAAGCAGGCTGTCTGGGGCAGCATTAGGGTAAGGATGGAGATGCTGGTTTTTGCTACTGGGCTCAGATGTGTGTGACAGCCTCTCCAACACACTCCCTGCTATCATTATCTAGCCAAAATGTGATGGACCATAAAACCACATGGAAAGTGCAGCTCATAGCCCAGGACAGAGCAGCACCAACAAAAGGAAACAGCCTGAAATCTCCAGCTGAAATGATGCTTGTACGATGTGTATGACGATTAAAGATGAGATAGACACAAAAACTCCACTCATAAGGAGAAACTTCTGGTTATCATTGGGACACAGCCTTCCCTCCTCACCACTGACAAATCCCAAACAAGAGCCAGTCACGGAGTTATTTGCTCTCTTTCCTTGGGGAGGATCTGCCCCTGCAGAGCACATTTTTCTAAACTCTTAAGACGTAACTTCATTCCTTTAGAGTTTACCAAGCTTTAGCAGCACTGAAAAGTACAGATTTCCTAACTTCCTACTGGATATTTGCTGTGTGCTTCAAACCAGCAAGCTACTGAGAAACGGGTGTCTCAACTAAATGAATGGTTGCCGAATTATGAAACATGTTATCCACTTTTTCTGTTACCAATGACTGTAAACGTGGCATTTATAATAACTGGAGAGAGTAGAAACACAGTGCCAACAATTTATTAAAAAAAAAAAAACCCTCCTACCTAAGTTTTCAATAAAGTGTGTGCAACAGGTTTTATTGGTGCTTGTTAGCAATGACCTGCATATGTCATTTGTATGAGCATGGCCCTATCAGATCCATGGTGATGAGACACATTTCACCACGTTGCCCCTTCTATAGACTCTATTTATACACGAGGATGAATGAATTGACAAGACAAGAGGTGCGGCATATAGATTTGATATACTGGCATAAATTTAGGATGATCTACATTATTCATAAGTACTGAAGCCACAAATGAGATATGTAACAACATCCAAAATGAGTGTCAATAGAATCTGTTCCTGCAGCGCACCATCGTATATTCCTATCTGTCACATATTCCTTAGAAATTTCTCCTTCTAAGAAATCTGGTGTGCTCAGTCTGGAAAGCAACGTTGCCTTGGGATCTGTGATAAGGCTCGCCTGGAAGAACAGGCTTTCAGAAAACTGTCTAAAAAGGAAGTGGACAGAAAACACGAAGAATTTCCTGCTACCGAATTATTACCACTTTTTCCGACCCAGCTGTGTCTCAGTTGGGGACCCAAAAGTTATTTGGATCAGATCAACTTCTTGGTGTCTTAAAAATGGCAAAATCAAAACTAAACCAACTGATGTATCACCAGTCCAGCAGGCAACAGATATGACAGAACTGACAAATAAACTAATCCCCAGTCCATTTTTACAGAGTGATGAGGCCAAGGGATAAAAGCCTACACTTTGGAAAACACACAAGAGCTGAAACATCGGATATTTTGACACTCACTTGTCATTAATGTACATTTTCAAAAGGTTTAATTTATTGTAAGTGCACCCAGTGCAGGATTTGATTATTCTCTTTATTGCCATAATATCTCAGGCACAAAGCTGTGTGCCTGAATAAAATCTATTTATTTTCCAGACAGGTGAAACTGTTCACTGAGTTGTGGTTCTGCAGAAGCCAAGAAATGGAAGGACGGTCCAAAAGAGTGGTATAAAAATATTAAAGATTAATGACCACTTTCATGCCAGATACAAACCAGAAGCTCTCCACAGCAGTCCTTAACCTCACGTTTGAGAGGCAACTAAGTGTTTTCACCTGCTAAAATCTCAGTCTGGATTTCAGATGAGTGACCTTGACCTGAAAGATTTTGTTTTCTATCTGAACCATCCAGTCACTCACACCTATCTATTTAAATAAATACAGAAGTATTACTGAACCTCAAGTCATAAATAAGGTCTTGCTCTGCCAAGCAAAATAAAAAATGCTTACTGTCTTTAATAACTTTAATTTCACAATGTATCAATATTATTTAGTTTCACAACTAGGAAGATTTTAAGCACATTCTTGCCACTAAGATAAAAAAATACATAAATGAAAACTACTTCTGTAAGTATCTACTTTATGGTATCTTTTTGTAAAGAAAAAAAGGAAGGGTACCTGGAATTTCACTGAAAGTCTCTCCAAGGACGGACACATAGAAAGGCAGGTCTTGCTCTTTCAGCTTCATCAGGACTTTAAAGAAAGTTTCAGGATCTTTGTCATGTTCCCTTAAAACAAACAGAACTTAGCATCATTTACATTTACTTGTGAAATTGTGGGAGTTTTTTTATTTATCAGAATGATATGGCTCTTAAATTGTGCTTTTGGGGACTAAATGTATTCAAATAATTTCTCTCTTTGCTTATGGCTAAACATTTTCCTCAACACAGCACTTGGGATCAAAACTCAGTTTCATCAGATTCTTCTCTCTCTCTTCCCTGTCTTCAAACAATGTGTTTACTCTTCAAATTATCAACTCTTAAAGTGAGAAGGACTGAGCACCCACCTGAAGGCAAAATCCTGTTAAAAAATAGGTAGGAAATAAAGGTTTTGGGGTGTTTTTTTTTCCCCTGTCCAAAAAATATGTATATGACTTCCATTACAGTTCATCTTTTTTTTTTTTTTAGGAGAAACAGGTTAACAAAAAACTTATCCTAAACCTACAGAATTTCTCAAACTGGAATTTTACGAATCCATGCTATACTCATGAAAAGCTTCCAAACCATTCAGTGCTTCAGGTAAAGAAAAGAACAAACTCCCACAAGGCATTTTGTACCTTTAGATTTTTAAGGAGTTAACTGAAAATTAAGACAGAATATAAGAAACTTGTACTTATTTATAATTTCAGGTGAAGATAATACTAAAGTTTTGTATGGGTATGAGGTATGACACTCACTGACATGAAATGCAAGTTAGGCTATCTAAAAATAAACTAAACCTCCAATTTTCAAAAGGTATCACAAATGATCTAAAAGTCCCAAATTCCTTAAGTTTTATTAAAAATGGAATAATTTCCCCATTCTAAGGTGAATATTGTATCTTGCATTTAATTACTCTGCTTTAAATTATTGTATTCTAACAGATGTGCACCATATGCCTTTAAAATATTTTGGTTTTATTTATTATTTAGAAAATTCCACCGTTTTCCTTCCTGTATTAAGGGAAAAATCTATATCTCAGCTGTCCTGGTGTCTTTCTTCACAGAGTAATTTTGTAGAATGAAATCTGTACGTCTCTCACACAACTATATGAAAGATTAATAATTATATCATTCAGGAAATCTGAAACCAAATGACATCTGCAGCTCTACACGTGTTAATTTCTCATTCAGTCAATATTTTTGGTTTAGGGAATTAAAATAAATTAATCTTATAATTAATGTGACTTCCCTAGGCTGAGAAACCTCCAAGAATTGTGGAGTCTTCAGAATTAGTTGCATTTTCTTAAAATAAAGCCAGACAAGAATCACTTTAAGAAGCCCTCCATCCCCCCGAATTGTTTTGTTCCCAATAATAAGGAGGAATGCAACTGCATAAGCCTCGTAACTTGTTTCACATCTGTGAACCAGGAGTTTCCACGGCGACTCCAGTAACCAAAGTTGATGAGAGCACTGGTTTGCAGAGTGGATCCCAGATCCCAGATCTTTGCCTATTAGTTTGCTGCATCCTCACACTTAAAAGAGCCACCTGTTTCTGGTAGGTAACTTCTGTGCAGAAACTTTTGCCAGTATTTAGTTCCCTCCAAATGCCCAGCTCAAAGAGCCAACATGGGATTGCACGGATTCGGATTTGGCTGGAAGAGAACATCCCCATTATGAATGCTCGCAAGGAAAACGGCTACAATGCTGGGAGTTGGTGTAATCCATGACAGAATTTCCCCTGAGCCTCAGTTTCCCCTGGACAGGCTTTTGTGGGTGCTTTGTAAGTGATGCCACGAGCCCACCCTGGCTCAGCGCATCCCGACGGACCGGCGCATCCCTGCGCGCGGAGCCGGCAGACTCGACAGCCACGACGCTGACAGGGATCTTTCCAAGCTCTTCACAGCCCCGCTATCAGCTTCACAGTCACAAAAAGTCCTTCCAGCAAAGGATATGCTTTCCCTCTCGCTTTCCAGAAGAGACCAGGGGTCCCAGAGGCAGCCAAAAGTGGAGGATGCTGTTGGAGCCACATTGTCAAGGAGCTGGCAGGAGAACACGGAGCCTTACAGCTCGGCGAAGCCACATAAGCTGCACATATTTAGGAAAACTGATAGGAATTGGAAGTTGCAGCTTTGTTTAATAGGTGGGGAAGAACAGAAGGAAAATTTGGCACCCAGAAGGAATGCTGAAAGGGGAAACGTTTCCTCTGCACTGGAGCCTCTCTTGCGGGTTTTCTGCTGTAGGTGAACCTCCTTCCATCCCCCCGTATAAAATGTTTCCCTTTTAGGTGATACTCCCAGATTTTAGTGACATGTTTTGTCAACCTTGTAGCTTTTCTATTTGGGAGCTCATCTTAATTGATTTTTTCAGTTCCTGTGACTTCTCCACACCACAACCATTTTATTTTCAGTTAAGACCTCCAGAAACCTTCTGGCCCGTGCACCTAGAGACCGCAGTGTATTATTATTCTTGCAGGATACTAAAGGTATTAGCTGCTCCTGGTAGAAAGAAATAAATAGTAAAAGACCACCCCTTTGCTGCATCAAAAAGGAAAGAGCTCTGTTTCTTGGCTGACATGGAGAAAATCATATACAATCCAGTCTGCCTTACTCAGCAACAACTGCTAAACACACCAGATTGCCATAGCAGTGATCGTGGAAAAAGATGAACACAATATGGAATGTCTGTTCTGTAAAGATCTGCTCAAAATGATGTGCACTTTTGGCTGCATCTGTTGCATTTTTGAGCTTTATTAAACAGTATTAATTATATATACTCCATTTCCTGAAGAAGAACTGCAAAACAGTATAAAAGCCTGATATTAAAATGCAAACTTTTCTTTTAAGATATTATGTTTGGGGAAAAATCAAGCTAATGTGACTCCAGGGTCTGGCTTTGTTGTTTAGTTGAGATATTTGAAATGCTTTTGTATTTTCACTTGATTTGATATGCATCTGGTAAAGGAAAAATAAGAACTGGGCACGATATGAAGATGCTCTCAATTTCATCCTAAGAACATGAAAACATCAGAATGACCAAACTCCAGCTGAAATGCCACAAAACAGGCACAGATACCACACCTACACTCAGATTCGAGAGCTCTGCCTTGGAGACATTCAATCTCCATATTCAAATATTACACAGCTACATTTTTTTACCAAGGATTTTTTATTATTGAGTCTAACCCACATTTTTAGACAGACATCTGAAGTCTCTCTTAAGAACTGGCTGAGGTTTAGTGACCTGGGTAGGGGGATGTGGCCCAAGGTACATCCTGATTTAGCAACCTCCCTTTGTAACCTGATCTAAAACTTTGAGGAATGTCCCTGACTGGGAAATGGGAGCATGGTGGGAGCAGCAGCAGCACTGCTGAACCTCCATTATCTCTGCCTTAGATTTCCTGCTCATAAAATCGGTGTGACGATATTATTTTTTCACCACAGAAGGATGCTGTCAAGATTAATTGATGACTTGACATCCCACTTTCAGCCTAAATGATTTCAAAAAGCAACTTCATAGGACTACAATGATGCTCCTCCATACAATCAATGACAACATTCTCCAAAACACCCTCCTGCTCTTCAGGGGTTTTGGGAATTCAGCCTGAGCCCTCAAGCCTTACCCATTGCTGGGACTGGAGGCAGAGGACATGGAGACCACCTAAACAGGAGTTATCCTCACTCACATCCCTGACGAGTGATGTGAGACACATTATTAAAAAAAAAAAAAAAAAAAAAGAAATAGCAGAATTTGGCCCTTACATTATTCAATGAATATTCATCTCTTGAATTTGGGTGAAATTCAGTAGGAGACCCATATGGTCTTCTCTGACTTTAGTTTAATTTTTTAAGTATATGTAAGCTTATCCTACATGGTGATAATGGCAGTTATTTAGGATTTGGAGGAAGGCACATCTAGCAATGCAGTTAGAAAGTCGAAGAGTTGTGGAAAAGCAGCAGGACTTGCTCAAAGGGGGAAAATAAATGCAATCTATTAAAAGATATAGTAAAAAATATATTAAAACCTGGGGTTAATGCATTTATCAGTTACAAAATAGTGCAAAGGCAGGGGAGAAAGTTTTAATATTTGAGAAAATATTGCATAAAGGCCACGTAATGCTTGTGAAAGCCACAGCCCTGTGGTGGCATCTCTGTGAATGACAGACTCATTTAGGCTGGAAAGGATTTTGAAGACCATCAAGTTGCACCATTAAGGTGCTACACATTCTGAAAGGGTTACAAATAAGCCAAGCTAAAAGCAATATTAAAAGGGTTGATCTTAATCTTCTTAGGACACTTAGCATGGGAGATTTCCAGTGGGAGAGAATCCCAAATTGTGAGGCCATGTAGTAATATTTCACTTTGTACAGAGCCTTAAATTCAATCACACTGGCTGCATCCCCTTCTGCCTCCCCATTCCCCAAAATCACCTGCACGTCAGATGGGCAACGGTGGGAAATGGCACAAAATCCTCAGAAGTTGAAGCAGCACTTTATTTTATATTGTTTAAAATTTGTTAGGACATATAGCAAGAGGTAAAAGATGGATTTCTGCCTGTCTACAATGATTGCTAGAAAATAGCTGTTGAAATAAGCCACTGAAGAGTCACTCTATTGATGAAGCTGGGCAGCAATCCGGGAGATCAAGGACTGGTGAGCCAAGAGACATCCTGGGAGAAAAGAAGGGGACAGGGAAAAGGCATGGAAAAGGCATGGCTGGAGCAGAGCATGGGGAACGTGTGAGGGGCTGGGCAAGTCCATGAGCAAACAATCAGTAATTAAAAATAAAGGAAATGATGTTGCCAAGACACAGACCTTGATGCGGGTGACACTGAGTTTTGGGAAGTGAAAAAATGAGCGAGTTTGGCAGCAAACAGGACAGACACAACAGGCAAAGCAATTCAAAGGGGAGAAGAACCACAAGAAGAGAAAAAAATATAAAAAATATAAATATTTCTGGTGAAATCTAAAAAAAGTATGGCATATCCAAACCCAGGGAGGAAAAGGATAAATACAGGGTAAATAGAAGACCTACACACACCCTACAGCACTAAAACCAAGGCTCCACTTCGTCCAAACCTAATCTAAAGAACAATATCAGGGATTTTTTTCACTCCATTATACTATGCACTGTATTACACTTTGATATTTCACATTAAACTTTGAACTCAGAAAAATTTGAATACAGGTTTATTATAATCAAATAATGTTAGATTATTGTTTTGTGGCTACACTTCTACTTTATTTAACATTAAATAAAGTAGAAGTGTAGCCACAAAACATAAACCTGGACTTCAAAACGGAGAAGTGCAGAATTCTGGTCTTTTCCTGACTCTGATTTCCCAAAAGACAGCTCTGCCCAGGTTTCCCCATCTGCAAGATATGGTCTTAGAGGAGTTTTCATTTACAGAAATATGGTGAGAATCACAGTCAGTAAATACTTGAGGAGAACAATATTCTTCTTAAAGTAAGAGGACTCATGTTACAAGCCTATTCAATATATCAAATGAAATACATTCTAGTAATTATTTTTACAGAGGACAGAAGACTTTCCTAAATAAAATACATTTTCTATGTTCAGATTAGGAGGGGAAAAAAAAGGAGGACAAAAAAAATTAAAATTCTAATACCAAATTCTGGTAACAATGTTCATGATAACTGCAAAAGAGGAAATACTACTGCCAGGAAAGTGCAATTAGAAAAGAAACAGGGAAAAAAGATATAACTATGAAAATGCAAACATGAAGGAAAAGTTAATTGCTTTCCATTTATTAAATTTATCACAGTATTTTTCCATCTTTTTATATTTCCAGGATGAGGTTGAGGTAGACTGTAAATATGTAGTTAAATCCAGTGAGTTTTCTTTTTCAGCTGATCTGCTCTACAAAATATCTTTGCTGTAATTGTGCCGCTAAACATTGTCTGGCATCATCAGCATCAAAAGTTACCACAATATCTAATACCCCCTCAGTTCACAGAAAATGGAGTCAAGTAGAAGAAAATGTTTCTGTGTGAAGAAGGACCCTACAGAATAAATTTTAACTGGAAATTTGTAGGTCCTACAAGCAAAAAAGGGTCCTGATCCTTGCCTGTGCTTTCGGAACACCTCTGCAAGCCAAGGAATTAAAAAATGGCACTGGAGAGGCAAAAAGCAGCCAAATAGTACTGGCAAATACAGTGTTTTATTTTCTATTAGAGCCCATGACGTATTTACTGTGAGGAGTGTGTATTTTACCCTCTGATTTGTTCAAATTGCTGGCCTGAGAAAAATGGGTGGCATTTTGCTTTCGCTGGAAAAGCATTTTCTCCTATCTCCTGTTATCTACAAGAGATTCATAAAAAAGAAACAAGAAAGAACCTTGGGAGTTTATTGTTTAGATTCTTCTTCTCCCCTCACAACTCGTGAAGAAAAAACTCAAAATAAATTATTGCATGTCCCCTAACCAAAGAAACCTCAGGATCAGCATCAGTCATGGAGCCTCCTGCTTATTTCCTAAAGGGAGATTAAGCTCTGAAGACAAAGACCAGCATTTGGTCTCAGTTACCTTGGTGTAAAAATCAATGCACTTTCATTCCAGTGCCTTTCATTTCTTTTACTCCAGCTTGGCCAGCCTGGCTGTTCCCAAGTAGAGGATTCAGATAGAAAACAAAAACCATTTTATTTCAATTTGCAACAAAACCCTGTAACTGCTATCCCAAAGAGTTTATTAAAAAAAATAAAATAAAATTAACTTCCTTTAGTGTTCCAAAGGTAACATAAGAAAAGGTTTTTCTGTTGTTGGGATGACATAAAATATCTGAGTGACGCTGACAGCCCTGCTAACCATACACAACTTATCCTACTGCAATTCAACTATAAAATATTGTAAAAAAATCATGTCATGACAATCATAAGATGGTTATGAATATGGTAATAAGTGGATAACAGTCTACTCAAGTGGTTGCTTGAAAGAACAGAAAATGTATATAAATTTATATATAAATTACTACACAAAAACTGTATTACTACAGATTTTCCTGGGAATGGTGACCTCACCATACAAGACCCTGTGGCCCCTCTCTGATTTCCATGATGGATCCATTGCAACTACTTAAAACTCCACCAGATGCCCTGCTTGGGTCAAAAAGTGCATCCTGGTCTTTACTGAGTAATACCCCAAGAGGAATTAGCTCAGGTACCCAAGATAACTCATCCTTTTGGGATCTCCAAGGAAAAAACTTCCAATCAGGAACTTTCTTGGCACCAAGGCTTGAAACTCATTATTCAACAAGATTAAAGTAACTCCAAATCTCACTGCTTTCAGAATGAGGAATCAACTCATTGCATTGAATCAGGTTTTGCACAAAGCTGAGAAAAAGCAGAGATTAGAGGACACAGGGAGGGGGGAAGAAAAGCATGAAAATATGGAAAATAGGAGAGCAGGGAGGAGAACAAGGGAAAGAGAAGAGGGTTGAACAGTTGCAGGGCAGTAAGAAGAGGAAACTAATTAAAAAGAGCTTTGAAGAAAGAAACATAACCCTCCTATTACTGGCGAAAAAAAGGAGGAATATTAGATCACTTGCTTATGAAATACTTGATTTTTGTCTCTTGAAGGTTATTCCCATACTTTGGTCCAGGGTGCTGTGACTTACAAAGGGGGCTGGTGGCACCATCTGCTAAGCTTGCCCAGGACTTTGTATTACAAAACCTCTTTTGTCCTGGCCTATGATGTTTCCCCAAACTGAGGCTTATCTTGGACTATAATCTTCTAGCAGAATCCTGTCCAAAGTTTTCCAGAACATATGAAGAAGAAGATGAAAAAAAAAAAAGCACAACACAAAACTACCTACTAAAACTGCAAACTGTATCTTGGATATGTTGCAGAACGCTCCTTGCAGAGACAGCGAGTGAAGTGATGGAGACAAGGAACTAGAGAAGAGTGAGATGAAAATTTGCTGCACAAGACTATGTGTGAGGAGATGCCCAGGGAACTGAGCCTGGCTAAGAGAGAAGGATGAGGTTTGAAAGGCCAAAACAGAATTAGGAGTAGAAAAGGGTTGCTTTGAGACCCATAGGTGGAAAAGCCTTGAGAGGACTCCTCAACCCCATTGTTCACATGTGCTTCTGCTCAAAGACTTGGGTTTCACAACTATACAGGAGGAAAAAAAAAAAAAAAAACACCATAAAAATGAATTTCCTGTCCTGAGAAAAGGGAGAACCAAACTTACTGGAGCTGTTAGGCCAAACTGTGATGCATCTGTTCCAAACTTAAACATTCTTCAGCTGTCCAGGTGATGCACTTGTAGCCTTACTCAAAATCATTAACTCAAAATCAGTTTTCCAACCATGGTGAAAGCCTTTATTGTAACAGGCTCCAGAGGGTGGCACTGAAGTGGCCAAAGCATCTGGATAGCACAGAGGGAATCACAGCACCACAGAATCATGGAATGGTTTGGGTGGGAAGGGACTTTAGAATTCATCTCGTCCCAACACCCCTGCCATGGGCAGGGACATCTCCCACAAGACAATGTTGCTTCAAGCCCTGTCCAACCGGGCTTTGAAGGAAAGTTTCTGGGTGCAGGGTTTCAGGCTGAGTATTATTTAAAATTTTAATTATATTTAAGAAAACAGGTGCATCAGAGTGTAAAACCATCCCATGCAGCTGAATACCACTCGTGGGGCTTGTATTTTGCTTTTGTTTCAGTGAACAGTGCTCCTACAATGGATCACTACATGCAGCCCAGGTAAGTTGCTGCTTCAACCTTGACTTCACAGGAATGGAGAAAGGTTTTACACCAAACTGGTCTAAATGCAATAAGAAGCAGAATTGGGCCACAGAGCTTAAATACAGAAAAGAAAGTAGAGTGCTTAGTAGAAGTGAGAGAACCAAGTGTATTTGGGGAAGCAGTGAGTAAAAAAATAAATTTCATTTTAATACGATTTTTTTTCAGCCTATTAAGTTCTCCAGTATCAGAATGAAGCCTGCTAAAAGTTAGTAAATAAAGGCTTTCAGGAGAGCTTTATTAAATCACTTATGACTTATCAAGTTAAAACTCCCACTCAGATATCTTAATAAAACTTTCAGAGAATATATTTAATTTTCCTGGAAATCAGAAGCCAATTACTAACTACAGGAGTTACTGTTGGCTACGCCACTGATCAGCTTCCTGTAAATAGAATATTTGCCAACAACTTGAATTAGTTCTCTAAAGTTTCGGTTTCTGAAGGTCAAATAACTATGTAACTGCTTAATAAAGAAGCAAAGAAGTACCTCTAAATATCTCCAAGCTCTGATGGGCTTATATTCTGCTCCTTAGGTGAGGTATTAGCAAAGCTTATTTATTTTCATTTCCAAGGCTTTTATTTGCTCATTCCCTTGTGGTAAAGCTGATTTCCATGATGATTCCCTTCTTAATTTTAATACCCTTTTTACTCATCATATAGACATAAGAATTTTCCATAAAATAATGAAACCCTTCCAAAGGAAATGAAGACAACTAGGAGAGGAAAGTAAACTACAGCTTACTTCTTTTTTTTTCCTTTCCCAATTAATTGATCCACTGTCATATGCATATATGAAAGATTTTTTTTTTTTTTTAATGAAAGGAAAATAAGGTTAATTAACATAAAACCCCTCACTCCTTGAGATGTTGAATTTTGTATTTTATCCATGCTGCCTTAAGTGCCTTGATTTCCCAGTAATGACCTAGTTCTCCTAATGAGTAACATTAACCCCTGGCTGTAGCTGTCCAGGACTTAATTGTCAACTGGAGCTGAAATAGGAGAGTTTGCCGATCAGCAGGTATGTGGTATATTAACTCATGTCATTTCAGACCCTAATAAATAAATCTGTTGCTAAGGCAACAGGAGCATCAGCTGTATCACTTTTTTCTTCCCCCCCTCCCTTTTTAAAGGAAGCTGCCTTTCACACTGAGCTTTTAAAAAAAGGAAATTAACTACATGTAACCATAATTAGAAGAAACATCGTTTCTCATCTCAGAAACATATCTACATTAATGAAAAAAGGCATTCAAAAAGAGGGCTGCTTTCTACTGTGACCAGGGTAACTGAAATTATTTCCCTCGACTGAGGGAATGCGATTTGAAGGATACATTTGAGTGGGAAGAGATCACAAAATATCTCAGCTTTGTATTTCTGAGACAGTTCCCCTCTCCTTTCGTACACTGCTGATGCCAACGGAGTGAGCATTGCTTCGACAATTAATCAGGAGCCCAGGCAATTGAAACCAGGGGAGAAAAAACACCACTCAAACCCAAACACCTTCACTGCCCTCTGTGGATCTTTCTGTAAGATTGGCAAACATGCGATTTCTTGGAAAGCTAAAAGATCAGAGAATCACAGAATCCTTTAGGTCAGAAAAGCCCCCAAAAGCCATTGAGCCCAACTGTTCCCCCAGCACTGTCAAAGCCACCACTAACCCATGTCCTCCAGGGCCACACCCACACAGCTTTTAAATCCCTCCAGGGATGGGGACTCCACCACTGCCCTGGGCAGCTGTGCCAGAGCTTGACAGCCCTTTGGGTGAGGATTTTTTTCCTAATATCCAACCTAAACCTCCCTGGGACAACTTGGGGCCGTTTCCTCTTGTGGTGTCTCAGTGCCTCACAGGTGAATATCACAGCTCTCACTTAGTTCCTGCCATTCTATCTCACATGAAGTGTTTGTCTTAAAATTTTCAAAACTGTAGTTTTTTGTTTAGTTTGTAAGTACAAGATGGTATTTCTGAGTCTCCAGTTACCCACACCTCAACCAGAGAGCAGGTAGGAAGGAAACTTAAGAGATGCTCAGAAGCCCAGTCATCACTCTTGGAACACTTGAGGCTCTGCCTTTACTATAAACACAACAAACTACTCAAAATTCTATCTGGCTTCTCAGCTGAAGAATGCAAAGGATCTTTTTTTGCCATTATCAAAATTAGAGTTGTTTTCTCCTCTGGACTATAAGCTGCCTATAGCCCTTTGAGAAAACATATTGTAAGAATGAGGAAAAAATTGATGCTGAGATTTCCACTATAGCAGAACTTTCACACCTTCAGCGCATGCTGGACTTTTTTACAAGCTCTTAAAAACAGTGATCAAGGAATAACACATCTTCCACTGGAAGGGCTCAGTGCCCCAAATTCCCCTGCTGCAGGAAGACATTTCAAGATTAGACAGCACTGAATGAACAGCCCGAGAATGGGCACTTCCAAACTGCCTTTCCATTTAAGGCTGAACTTCTGAGATTATTTCATTAACTTTTTTGTTTATTTGTTTGAGTCCCTATCCCTGGAGGGATTTAAAAGCCATGTGGATCTGGCACTTGGGGACATGGCTTAGTGGTGGGCTTTGCAGTGCTGGGGGAATGGTTGGACTTGATGATCCTCATGAGGTCTTTTCCAACCTAAATCACTCAGTAACTCTAAAGAAGCAGTATCTGCTCCCAAACTTAACTCCAGCTTGCATGAATGTGAAGTTAGACTGTTTTCAAGAGTGCAAAAAGGAAGGGTGCCAGCTTCTACATGAATGTGTCCACATGTTCAGGGCAAAGATTCATCCACCACATGCCATCAGCATCACTGCTCTGGTGAGTGCCGTTTCTTAGGCACTACTCAAAAGTTCCCATTTTGAACTCGTTATTTTACATTCTATGAGCTTTTTATCCTACCTGGTACCTTCTAGTTAGCACTGTACAAACACTTGTATTTTAAGCCTTTGTCTTCAGTCTGCCTTATTTATTCACTGCATCTACTTGTTCTCTGCAGGCTGTTCACAACATTGAGGATGCCTGTTGAGCCTAATGGCATTTCTGGGTACTCAAAGGTGATTTCTAGATGGATTTCTGTCCTGTTTTGCTGTCTTGCCATACCTGCATCTTGATGGGACAAGCTTTGGTCCAAAATATTCAACACTGTGAGGAAAATACGGGTCACTGTATTCTCAAGTGCCTCCATAGGAAATAGTTTTCAATCGTGAGTTCAAACAGTGACTACAGATCTTGTATTGTGCTGCCAAGAGGAACAAGTTACAATTCAATACTTGTTTTTAATGTATATACAAAAAATATGCTATATATTAATTATCAACTATAATTGTTCCGGTTTGGCCAAATTTAGAAATACATCCTCTGAGAGAAGGCAGGCTACAACCACCCCTCCCCCACCAGGTTCGGGAAAAAATAAATTTTCCTTGGAGGAAAGTGAAAGAGATTAAAACTATTTATTTAACAAACACACAGGAAAAGGATAATAATGCTAAATGATAAAACCTCCCGCTCTGTTGAGAGAAACCTGGAGGAAAATTCAGAGTCCTTCTGTAGATCTCTCTCTGTCCCCCTCCTGGGAGCTGGGACAGGGTGGTAGGCTCACTTCCAGGGCCAAGGCCTTGGAGGAAAGTCCTCCCAATGTATTCTGATGTTGAAACTGTCCAGCAAAGAGAAAAGGAAAAAAACAAAAGTCCCAGGAAAACAAAAGTTCAACTCTCTGGAGGAAAAGGAGCTGGGAAAAAAAAAAACCTGCCGAAAGCTGGCTGGAAAGAAAAGCAAGCCAGTGCTTCCCTTCCCTCTCGCTCCACTGCCACAGCTGAGAAAAAGTCCCTATCTCTGTGTGACCTTGAACAAGCTGCAAAATGCTTTGAAAAAGTTTTGCTCAGTTTTGTCCTCCCCCCTCTCAGGCTCAGTTTAGAGGCATAGAAAGGCACAAAAATTAATTTCTGGGCATAGGGCCGTGATATGGGATACACATCATAAAGTCACCCCAAGACAATAATAAATATTATATATATATAAAATAAATACAAAATACTTTTAAAAATCCCTTTCCAGGCTTCTCTCTCTTGCAGCTTGCAGAGGACTTGTGCTCAGCTCACTGATGAAGAGCTGCCCCATCACAGAAGGCACAACACTTCTTGTCCCCATCTGGGACAAGCCCTTTCCAAGCACGTCCTGCTGAGTGAAGTGGACCAGAGCCTCATGTTGGGCAGCCACAAGTTGGTACAGCACAACCTGTCCTCCATGCACTCATTTCTTCATGATACTCTACATTAAAACCAGATAACTGGGCACAGGACTATCTCTGAACACACCGGTTTCCCTTAGACCAGAAATCTTTAGATAATTTTTACAATCTAGATACGTTTTGTTTTTTTCTTCCTTCTGAATTTACTCATCATGATTTCCACCACTGTTCCTCCTGTTCCCATTATCTCCTGCCCCATATCCTTCCCCACGCTCTTGTCACACACTGGTAGGTTTGTTATAAGATAATGGCCTTATCTGATCTTCCATGTGAATTAACAGCAGCTATTTGTTTGCATGTGCGTGTAAATTCTTGCAGATTCCCCATGTGATCTTTTATCACACCCATGCAATTAGGGCAAGAAGAATTGATTTCTGTCAACTTTCTCTTACCAAATCTTTAACTGCTTAGATGATACAGAACACACAGGGAAAAAGAAAAAGCATAAGGTTTGGGTGAACGAGAGGGAAGAATGGATGTATAAATGCTGGTGGGGGGGTTTTGGGGGAGAGACAAGGATCATGCCACACTGGTCACTGTCATCTTCCTAATGACACTCATCCTTCACCAAATATCACAGAATTAGAGAATGGTTGGGATTGGAAGGGACCTTAAAAACCATCTAGTTCCAAGACCCTCCTGCCATGGGCAGGGACACCTTCCATCATCCCAGGTTGCTCCAAGCCCCATCCAACCTGGCCTTGCACAATTCCCGGGATGGGGCAGCCACAACTTCTCTGGGCACCCTGTGCCAGGGCCTCAGCACCCTCACAGGGAACAATTTATCCCCAACATCCCATCTATCCCTGCCCTCTGACAGTGGGAAGCCATTCCCCTCTGTCCTGCCACTCCATCCCCTAGCCCAAAGTCCCTCTCCAGCTCTCTTGAAGCCCTGCTGGGTACTGGAAAGGCTCTAAGGTCTCCCTGAAGCCTTCTCTTCCTCAGGTAGAACAATCCCAATTCTCTCAGCTCTTCCTCATAGGAGACATGCTCAATCCCCCTAAGCATCCTCATGGTCTCCTCTGGACTTGCTCCAACAGGTCCAGTGTAGTTGGACATGATGATTCATGGTGGGAATCAGAGATCTTAGAAATATCTTCCAACCTAAAGTATTCTATGATTCTAAATAGACATTTTATGACACTGCAATGGAAACCTGTGGGACACCACAAAGTCCTGATCAAATGTGGGAAGCTTGTCCATTGATCATCAGAATTCTGCCCTCTGTTTCCAACAAAGCCCATTTACACAAAGGGAAGGCAAATTCCTTGGCACAGCCCTTGCAGCTTGGAAACCATCGTTGCCTTTTATCCACACCCTTGGCCATAACTCATTCCTGTTAGCAGGGCCTTGCTATAGATGTTTAGAAGAAAACATTAAAGGCCTGGTGAAGAAGGAGAAAACAAATTACTCTGTGGAGAACCTTGTGACTCTGCTAAAATACTATCAGTTATTTATCTGCTGTGGTAGATAAGATTGCTGTGCAATCCTTGTCAGGCTCAGGCTCAAGTGGGATGGAGAGAAGAGGCAGGGGTGCATCAGAGCACCTCTCCTCATGAAGAGACATTTTAACACCACTTCAAAGTGAGAACATGTCTGCTAAAGAATGGCACCTTGGATTTGGACATGGTTCCAAGCAGGCAGTGGAAGAAGTGTTGGGGCTAACGCTGTATTCCAGGGTGCTGGCGGTCCCTGGGACTCACCAGCACAATGAGATCACCATCACTTCGTTTAGAGAGGCTTTCTCTAACAGCAGCATGGCTTCACAAAGGTTATTTTTTATAGTTTAGCCAAAGGGTTTTTGTGTTAGGTGAAGGGGGAACACAGGAACGTTAAAAAAAAGAAGTCTTCCTTTCCTACATTTTTTTTCCTCCCCAGAATGAAAACCACATGTAAATCATCACGGTAGACAATGGTCATTAAGTGTTATTGTATAGGACAATATCTGCGAGCGCTTCGTGCTGGAAGACAAGCAGGATCCCACTGCCAATGTCTGACACACAAAAACCCCCTCACACATTACGACACTCGGCTAAAATTAGTGCTCCTTACGGAGAGCCTCGCGCTAGGCCCAAGAAGGGGATGCTTTTAACTGCTGATGCCTGAATAAGGCATGCAATGCCTTTGCCTCTAAAAAGGCAAAGAGTGCTTATTTTTGGCTACTCTGCTTGGCAAAGGGGCTGCTCCAGCCCCTTGTTTTCACCTGTGCCTGGGCAATGGGCTGAGGATGCTCGTCTGTTCAGTAAATGCTAGCCCAGTGTCTTAATTTTCTAATTCATATTCATTAATTAAAAATAAACCCTTTTG